>NW_006238920.1:1595352-1670784 GCF_000375325.1 Capsella rubella | reverse complement strand
ATACAATTATATCTATACATATATCATTGTATATAGTTTTTATACATACATTTTTCTGTACATATAATAAATATACAGTTTGATCTGTACAATTGTATTTGTACATATATCCTATTGTACAAATACGTGTACAATCGTTTGCGACTTGTATACTAATATTTGTACACTTATTAAGTTGTACAGATGTACATATGTACACGTTTTAAGTTGTACGGATAAGATCTGTACACTTAGTAAATTGTACATATCTAAAATTAATGAAAATTATTTGTTATTATCAAATAAAATCTTCAAACAAAATGCATATCATATAATAGAGAAAAAACATAGATTTTTATATATTTGAAACTTGTAAAAAAAAAAAAGTTCATTGACTAGTATTTTAGTTTTTAGATTGAAGGGAGAATGTAATTAAAAAGAAAAAAGAAAAATAAATAAATATTAATTAAAAATCTGAGAGGAAAGAAAAATATAATTTAATTATATATTAATGGCATTGTTGTAAATAAGATGTTTTGGTGAGGATTGACAAGGCAAAGAAATAAAATAGCATAGTAAAAATGTGGATTTTGCTAATTGTAAATAGTAATTGTACTATTTCTACAATTATGTTTCAAAAACTGTCTATTTCTCAAATTATTCCTAGTTAATTTAATGTGGAGGAACTGAAATTTAAACCTTCGTTGATTTTAGTCTTTTATTATTTGCTACTAAGGTTATTAAGATCAAGGTACGAGTACATACTCGAAATATATCATAAACTTAGGTGATCACCACAATTTCACTAAAATAAAATTTTGAATTTTGAAAGAGCTGCTTATAGCAATCTTTATGTACTACAAGGCGCACAACTATATAAAATCATCCTATATTTTATAACTACAAGAAATTACTTATTTTTTTACGATTAATATCATAAGAAAATTATTGTATTAACTATGATCTCGAAGACAATAATTAGTGGCTGAAATAAGTAATTATAAAGCTGCATTTGTATCTTAATCATGGAATAAAAGATTTAAAAATAAGTAAAATAAATTTAAATAGAACTGTAATGTTTTGTATGAACAAACAATTGCTTTTAGGGTACATATTAATGTCTAACATGTATGTTAGATTATTCCCAACCGTGTAGTATATGTTATATTTAGAGTATTTGCATGCTATCTTAACTATTGGAAAAAGAAACTTAAGGGATCAAGAGACTTACTTAATGCATGGAGTAGAAACACATCACACGCGCTGTTTCCTATGAACAAATCAACAAACAATTAAAAATCTAAGGAAAGAGATCAATCTCTAACACGAAAAATAGTTTTGGAGCAATTTTCATTTTAACTACCGAAAAGTATAAAAATAGAGATCAAACTGGGGCATCACGATGGCATCGAAGCCCTCTGAACAGTCTATGTAAACTTTTGCCAACGAAGTAGAAGGTTTGGGGTACATGATAAGATGCATGATTGGCTATAGTTAGATAGATGTTATTTTTTTGTATTGACTGTTAAGATTTCGTGATAAAGGTGCATTTTTCTAGCGAATGGCTAACGTTATCTGTATACATGAATGACATTTATATTAACAGGGAAAATTTCTCAACTTTTCTTTGTCTCTTATATCAAGGAGTGCAAAACTGCGAATGTAAAAACGGAGAACTTGGCACGCAGAATTTGTTCCATTCACATTTGATCAAATATATAAACAATTGCTCCAATTAACTCGTTTGAGTTAATCTAATAGTATTGCTGACAAAATAAAATCAAATTGACGTAGTGGTCAAACCCCTCGGTTACCGAAAACATATGAACATTAGGAGGTCACAAGTTTAATTAAAGTAGGGAAAGGTCGGCTCTCTAAAGAGGAGTTACATTACATAGTTTGGGCCTCATTCTAAGAATGTATGGGCCTCGGTTCGGAACTTCTAGTCATCGAAAAAATGAAATCAAGAAAAGATTTGATGTGAGGGAAATTGTAAAGAAGTTCTTTAAAAACTTTACACGTATTGTTTCCTGCGAACAATCAGTTGATCTTAAAAGGACAAATCAATTTTTAACATGAAAGAAACCAAGATTAAAGCAAGAAAAACCGTACAATGAGATTTTCCACACGTGTTCTATGTCAACAACAATTAATCTGTCGTATGTGTCTTTCAGGCAACAATCACAAACACATACGACAAATTTCAGAGCATTTGTGTCATAACATTTGGGAGAAGAGAGACAAAAAGAGATCATACGATTACTACGATGAAACCGTTAAACTAGGATTCTTCACACGCATTTTTTGTTTTTTTTAACAGACAACTGACTTTACCGAAATATATCAATCTCTGACAAATACGATATATATTAAAGCAAATTCCGATCTTTTTGGATGCCGTCTTAATTATTAAAGAAATCTGAGAAAAATAATCATTAGTCTTTTACTCAAACATTTTTTGGATGTCGCTCTTAAAGAAAATATAGAGAAAAAACCGTTATTCCTTAAAAAACATACAATCGAACATTTATAAACTAATAGTGTTGAGATTATCATCTTTTATTAATCGGTAAAAAATGAATTTAAATATAAATTCAGTATCAGAAAAGTTGTTAATTTATAAAAATTATTTCTTTCTTTTCAAAACCACCATTCGCTACATTATTTCTCACTTGTAACTCAAACATACAATAATTATTTCTCACTTTCAAAAATTTCAAAAAAATTATAATGCTAATAATGTACATATTAAATTTAGAGAAAAAAGCTATTAGTCTTTTTTACATTCAAACATATTGTACTAATAATGTTGAGATTATAATATTTTGTTCATCTGTAAAAAACTAATGTAATAAAACATTAATTTATAATCAGATTTTTTTTTAATTATGGTAATTTACTTAATCTTAAGTTCTTAACATAAAAAAAAAAATTCCTTTTCAATACCGCCATTTACCAAATTATTTCTCTCTTTTTAATTAAACAGACAATAAAAATTTCTAAACTGATGATGTCCAGACTAAAATATTTTATTAAATGGTAATTAGGGATCAGAAAATTTTGTAAATCTGTTGAGTTTTTTTTTTTGGAACAAATCTATTGATTTTTTTTTAAAAACAAATAAATCTATTGAGATTTTAATTTATAAAAGTTCATCGTAATTTGATAACTTGGAACATGAAACTTGTTTCTGCCTTTTTCAAAACCGCCCATTCACTAAATTATGGCAAAAGAAGAAAAACAATCCATGCTTTATAACTGTCAATTTTCGTGTTAAATCTCAAAGCCCAAAGAGAATAATATGAAAAAACAAACAAATGGTTGTTTTCGAGGAAAAAGAGGAGCAAAAAAATACAAAGAAACAAAACAAAATAAAAGTTGCTGTTTTGTTTAGGCAAAAATTATTAATAATTGTTTTTTGTGGAAGTAAAGAAGGAGGACAAGCGTGAATAAGAGAAGAGTACTGTAACCGTTGCTTTTAAAGCGGCAACGCGCCGCCTCATACGACAACCTCGTCAGACCGAACCGAGTTCGGTCACGTGTCTTGTCTTAATGCGCGTGTGATACACTCTCTACGAGTGAGAGTGTTGATGAGTAGAAGAATTTGCTTAATAAAGGACGGATCAAAAAAATTAAAAAAAAAAAAAAAAAAAAAGCTGAGAAAGTAAATGGGAAACGACGACTGAAGACTCTTCTTCTTCGTCTTCTTCTTCATCGTTCATTCATTTCTCATGTTTTCGATTTAAAACCTCTGGATTTGGTTTTTGGATTCGGGGGGCTATAAATTCGTTTGGTGGGTCTTGTGATTTTAGTGAGTAATTTGCTCGATCGGGTCTTTCTTTTTCACTATACTTCTCTCTTCTCTCTTCTCTCTTCTCTTTTGATTCTTTTACTCATCGGGTGAGAAGGAAGCGTCTTTCATGTGTTCTTCTGTGTAATCGACTGTTTTGTTTGCGTTAGAAGCTTTAGGTAAACCCTAATTTCTTCTTTTACTCTACTTGATTCATCGGATCTGTGTTTTGTGTATGTTCTTCAGCTTTTTATTTTTTCTTTTCTGGGTTTTGGGTTTTGAGGTATGATCTTTAGCTTCATCTCTGTTAGGACTTTAAAGTTATAAGCTTTTGGGGGTTTTTTGTAATGGCTATTGATTCTGCTAATTTGTTTAGAGAAATGTAATTTATGGAATCTAATTGTGAATGAGTTTAACCCTAGTTGGTATACTTGCTATCTTTGTTTTGAGTAAAGCGTGTTTGTCTCAGTTTGGGAGGGTTTGCATGGTGTTTAGAATCAGGTCTTTGAGAGCTAAAGCTGTTGTTTATGTTTCAAGGTTCTTGCTTTCTTTTCAGTAATCAAATCTTTTTTGTTCATCTTGATGGTAGTAAAGAGATTTTTCTGATGACTAGTTTTGTGAATGTATCATTTGTTTTTAGTTTCGAGTTTCTGTGAAGCTAATTGTCTCTAGTTGAGTGATTTGCTTGTTTTATATTTGGTTTTAAAGACTTTTAGTGTGTGTGTGTATCCTTGCAGTTTGGTCAAAGAATTGTAGCAGTAAAAGACCGAGATTGGGAAGATGCTCGAGGGGGCAAAGTTCAACGTGATGGCTGTTGGGAATCATCAGAACAACGACAACCACTACTATGCTTTTACTCAAGAGTTTTATCAGAAACTTAATGAAGGTTCAAACATGTCCATCGAGAGTATGCAGACAAGTAACGCTGGAGGATCTGTCTCAATGTCTGTGGATAACAGTAGTGTTGGTTCCAGCGATGCTCTCATTGGCCACCCCGGCTTGAAGCCCTTACGCCATGTCTACTCACTCTCGGTTGGGCAAAGCGTATTTCGTCCGGGAAGAGTTACCCATGCATTGAATGATGATGCCTTGGCTCAAGCACTGATGGATAACAGGTATCCAACCGAAGGGCTGGCGAACTATGAAGAGTGGACGATAGATCTGAGGAACCTCAACATGGGTCCTGCCTTTGCTCAAGGGGCTTTTGGCAAGTTATACAAAGGGACATACAATGGGGAGGATGTAGCGATCAAGATACTTGAGAGGCCAGAGAACAGCCCAGAAAAGGCACAGTTCATGGAACAGCAGTTTCAGCAAGAGGTATCTATGCTTGCTAATTTGAAGCACCAAAACATCGTGAGGTTCATTGGTGCATGTCGCAAGCCAATGGTGTGGTGTATAGTTACTGAATACGCCAAAGGAGGCTCTGTGAGGCAGTTTCTGACAAAGAGACAGAACCGAGCTGTCCCTTTAAAGTTAGCTGTTAAGCAGGCATTGGATGTTGCTAGGGGTATGGCTTATGTCCATGGACGCAACTTCATACACAGGGATCTCAAATCAGATAACCTTCTCATCTCAGCAGATAAGTCCATCAAGATTGCAGATTTTGGTGTTGCAAGGATCGAAGTTCAAACAGAAGGAATGACACCGGAAACTGGGACTTACAGATGGATGGCTCCGTAAGTTTCCAAAGGGATTTTTGATCTTACGTCCTTTTTTTTTGTTGTTTTTATCATTCTTGCCTTCTGCAAGTTAACATTAAAGTAACATATGTTTTTGTTGATGCAGAGAGATGATACAGCACAGAGCCTACAATCAAAAGGTGGATGTGTATAGTTTTGGGATTGTGCTGTGGGAGTTAATCACAGGACTGTTACCGTTCCAGAACATGACCGCTGTACAGGCAGCGTTTGCTGTTGTAAACCGAGGAGTGCGTCCAACAGTCCCAAATGATTGTCTCCCTGTGCTGAGTGATATCATGACTCGATGCTGGGATGCTAATCCAGAAGTCCGTCCATGTTTTGTGGAGGTTGTGAAGCTGCTTGAAGCTGCGGAAACAGAGATAATGACAACAGCAAGAAAAGCCCGTTTCAGATGTTGCTTGAGCCAGCCTATGACGATTGACTGAAAAAAAATAAACCCACCCACCCCCAAGAAAATAACAAAGAGAGAAAGAAGAAGATATAAGCAAAAAAAAATGCCTTTAGATATAAGGTTGTGTGTCTGTCCTATGTCAGTGTCAGTGTGTGTTTGTGTATCTATAAAAATCTAAATGTATTTTGTTTTTCTCAACATAGGAGAAGTAAGTAACCCCCACCACCACCATTTTAGAGTTACTGATTTTCTAGTTTTTTTTTTTTTTTTTTTTCCTTATTTGTGTTAATTAAGAAAATATCAAATGTGGGAACTCTGTGTCCCAATAAGTGTTTGTTTAGTAGCATTTCGTCACTTGTGTTTGTTGCTAACTTTACTCACACTGTCATCATCCAACACACTGTTTTTGTCCCAGATGAGTTAAAATTCGATCATAGTGTGCTAAAATCCAACCAGAGTGGAACTGATTGTGACATTCTCTCGTTCTATTGTAGAGAACTGTACAATGGTGGTTTTTACGCTCTCCTTTTGTATTACCAAACTGTTCCTTTGGGGTTTAACTTCCAGTAACTAGCTGTGGTGCTGAAACTACTCCAGAAGCTATCTGAAACGTTGGAAACCAGATCAGTTGCAAGACCTAAGACTTCGGTTGTGTCAGAAAAAGAGTAATATGGTTGGGGGGATATAGAAGAATTGAAATGGACCTTGATGGGTCTCGAGTAGAACATTGTCCCGCTCAGAGCCATTGCTCTGTTAACTGACTCCTTTGTAGCAAAAGTCACAAAAGCAGTACTGGAGAAGGGACGATTTCATTTGCAATAAGTATTTTGTTTTGCTTAAAATGGCCTTGTGCGTAGTATGTTGCAAACAAGCAAGAGTATATGAGGAAGAGAGGATGTTTTACCCCTTTGGATGCTGAGTTACTGGATCAGTTACAATTGTAACGTTTTCGACAGCTCCACACTTGCTGCTAAATAACATTGATATAGCTTCCTTCTTTGCTGCATAGTAAACCTGAAAAATTCATGGATAAGTTACTTAGATGAGCTCCAGATATTCTTCAGTGTTTGTGAGTTTCAATATTAGAATGAATCAGAGAGAATTCGGCAATTTCTCAAATTTAGAGTCATGTATAGCAAGGAAATAGATCATGCACCAAGAAATTTAAGATAGAACCCTGTAAGCATTACATTAGTAACTCGAATGATTCTTGATTCTGTAACATCGTGCTGATATTGCGATTCGCCTGCACAGGGGAATTTACCTGGTGCAATGAGGCAGCATGACAGTCAGGGAAGTAGTTAAGCTAAAATGACTAATTCTAAATGGAGGGCAAGAATTAGCTGTTCATAAACGTAGAGTTTCCATACCAGATTGTGGTGAGCGTTTGAGTTCTTCAACTTTCTGTTTCTTCAATTGCTTGGATTGATTAACTCGGAGTTCTAGTTGTTGCAGCTTTTCTTTCACGTTCTTTATTTCCTGATAAAAGAAAGAACATGATCATTTGAGATGTGAGATGTGATTCTTATCAATAACAGCAATAAACCATATCTATCATATTATAGAACAGCACGTACTGAAAAAAGATCTGACTTTGGAGACTGAGAGGAAAGCAGGCTTGGCTTTTCAACATCCTGTTCAGCTTGTTTATTTTGGAGAACACTAGTAAACGCTCCTGAATTGGCGTTGGTGATGCCATAACGCCTCTTTCTACTGAGGTTATACACGGTATGAGGTTCAGGGGATGTGATAGATCCACTCTTGGGTTTCTGACCTTTATCGGATTGGAAAATTCTGTGCCTGTAACCAACTGCAGGAATTTCTCTTTGAAATGTCTCGCCATACGCTGCAGGAAATGGTGGTCCATGCTGCTGAAGCAAAAAGTTTTCCTGTGCTTGGATACCAAACTTAGACAATCTAGGGCTTTCTGCGTCAAGAACACGTTTGGACCTTGCTCGGCCCAAACGATCCCAAACACTAACACGAGGCATTGTTTCTTGGTGCGAAGATGCATTAAGGGATCTTGCAGACACAGCTCTTCCTGAGAGGTTTTTATGAGTGCAAAAATGTCACTCGTCATATTGTCAAAAGATCATAACTTCTCAAGAAGCAAAATAGTACCTGAAAGAACAGATTGAGAATCCATTTCTCTTTCTGGCAAGTATGGGCGCTTCCGTTTACTCCTATTATCCATGGACTTTATCACATATGTACAAGGATCAATTACGAGATGGAAACTGCATTACAAATTTGAGAAAGCAACTAAGAGCCATAAATGAACCTTCCAACCTTTTCATCTTTAGCAGAACTCCTACCACAAGGTTGTTTCATGGCAACAATGACAGAGCGTAGTACTTTTCTAGAGTAACCAGATGACTTCCAATCGTCTTTCTCTTTTGGTTGTGCCCTTCTACAAGGGATATCCATGAACTCTTGTCCTACCATCTTCATGTTTTTAAGTTTTGGTGATACAGGAGCCTCAGCGTCTTCTATGGGAGCAGTAACTGATATCAGCTGTTCCTGAAAAGCCATTCACATTAAAACCATGACCAAGAAACTGGTGCATCATTCAAACATATAAAAGAAACAGATGTTTTATTCTCACTTTCATCGAATCAGTAGCATCGGAAGCTTTCTGATCACAGTCATCATTCTTTATGTAGCTTAAATCTTGTTCGACTGGAGTATCATGAGAGCCAAAGTCAACACCAGTCCTAGGTTCAGAAGCAGAATTTTCTTGTTTGCCTAGAGAGAAATACTTCAGAAGAAGATCCCATAAGCTGAAAAGGAAAGCACACAGTTGGAATAGCATTTTAGTAACTGATACCTTTTCAACGACCCAATGTATCAAGCCAACAAAAAAAAAGGGATGCAAATAGCAAACCAGGCAACAAATCCCCAAGATTCTTCTCCAAGAAATGCGTCCAAATCTTCTCTTGCCTGACTCTGACTCTTTCCATTACAAACAAGCACTGTAACATACTCCTGAAACAAGCTGATTCATCAGTAAACACGAAAACCACCTCATCTTCACACCAAATCAGTCATCAACCTGCAATTCTCTGCTCCCACGGTTCACATAGACAATTGTACAAGTTGAAAACAGTCCAAACAAAGTCATTAGATACACATAGGCGTATACAGATCTTGTAACTCAGATAATCAAAAATCCTTATGCAACATAACCTCATACAAGAGTATGATTACGAATATAAGGTTACAACTTACAAATCAGCAACAACACTCTCATCGATAATAAGTTTCCATCGAACAATCAACACATAGGAACCAGAGTACCAAATCCATTGGGAACAATTTCACAAATACGAGACAGACGAAGAAGAAAACTACAAGTTGTCTTAGTAAACCAAGGAATTCGAAAACAAAAACCTAAGAATAGTCTCTAAAACAAGAAGGAAGTTGAAATCAAAGAAGATGACGAACAGAGAAGACGTCGTCGATGTAATCGTCGGAGAAGCGAGGAAGCATATCGGAGACTATGGTTTTGAGTCGAGAAGCGGACTCCGATTCTCTCGACATCGGGAATGTGAGTGCGCCTACTCCTTCAGCCATCTTCGTTTCACTGGACTTGTACCTTTTCGGCGCCGCGATTCTCGGATTATCGCTCGTCGCCGGTGAATTTGTGCGACGGATTCGTCGGACCCAAGTGAGCGCAGCTTTTGAGAAAACGACAAAAAAATGAACACAGTAGTGTATGTATTCACAATTCTGCGTCACGCTTTTACAATTTCGCTCCCTCACTCACACATTAACTATTTTGGAGTATAAGGTTTTTAATTAACAAGTTCTTTTTCTTAATTAAACAGCTTTAAGTTAAAATGTTGACGAACAAAAAATATGTAGACTATTAATTAGCTATTGAAAATGTTTTTTTTTGTAACCACTAACCAAACTTTTTAATTAAAATAAAATTTTATTTTGGTAACCACAAAAAGTATATAGAATATGATTAATTAGCTATTGAATTAATATGAATGATTATCAAGGTGACAACCTAATTAACCGCTATCAAGGACTCAAGGTGGTGTCCGATCCGCTCAGATGGAAGCATACGTTGTCACGACCCATTTTTTGGACGGTTCGTGAATTTGGCGCTGTTTCCACGGGATGTTTTCGATTCGGGTAGGTTTATGTTTTACTCAGAAGAGTGCAGGATTCGAGTTGATGAATCTTTCAGATGAATTAAGTAGATCTACTCGATAGGTTTGAATGTATGTTGTTGATTGAAGATTAAATTTTAAAAAAGGGAATAGGTCATCTCTGCATAACTTGGTCGTGATTTGGAGCTGATCACCTGATAAACCCAAAGGAGAGAGAAACCAATCAAAGATGATCCAAGAGATGAATGATGACTCAAAAATATATGGAGATTGTGAAGTGTAGCACGGTCTTCTAAAATAAGAATGTGACAAGTGGTATTAGAGGCAAGAACGTAAACGTTCGTTGTTTACTCCCAGCTCTCGATACGAGACGGGTAGGCGTGGGGAACCTTGTTCGGTGGCGCAACGATGGTTGAGGGTGAGGTGTCGAATCGAAGTGGGGGTAGGAGTTTACCCCACAATGAACAACGTGCGACCTTGAGGAACCGTTTTATTGGGACGGTTCGTGACTGTTGCGTTGCTTCCACGGAGTCAAAGCCATTCCAACTGGGCATGTTAATATGCTTCAGTGAGGGAAAATGCATGAATCGGGTTGACGAGTCCCTTCGAAGGAGCTTGACAGATGCACTCGATAGGTTCAGATGTCTGTTATTGATCGACGATCAGACTTATCCACAAAATGGTCGTGATCTGGAGCCGATCACCTGATAAGTCCAAAGCAGTACGCAATCAGTCGAAGATGATCCAATGGATGAATGCTGACTCTACAATACTTAGAGATTGTCGAGTGGTGCACGATCTTCTGAAATAAACTTGTGACAATGTGCTGGCTAGAAAAGCCGTTCTATCTGACATATTAGGTCAGACATGAGGGGATAGATTCAATGCTTCTTGTTGTCAAGTCGGGACAAGAAGATGGTGGACACTAGTTATCTTTGATTTGGTCTAGTCTGGAAAAAGTGTTGCATGTAAGATTTGATGGTGGTACTAGGGTGTCGCTCTAGATCTATTAGTCGTCGACAGGGAAGCAAAGTAAGTAGTGTCCTTTGCTAACACTGAATATCTTGGACGGGAATCGATGTTTCTGATATATAGACCAAACTTCGATTTACATTTCCAACATGTTATTTTTTCCAAATTTTTTTTCTTCTGTACACCGTTCGGAATTTTTATTCTATTTTATATTTACCCATTTAAAAATCAATAAAATAAATATTAAAAACGAGGATAAACTGATGTAGTCTAGTAAAATATTATTTTTTATTATTTCTAACTCTTTTATAGGAACACGTATTGTCTATATTTTTTTCTATTTATAGTAGTAAATCATCTTTAAATACAACAAGTAGATGAATGATCATAAGCATTCTATCAAAAAAAATCAGAAACTAAAAGCAAAAATGGCTAAAAGTGTAATCATCGTTGGTTTCATCACTTGTATGATGATTTTCTTATTATTAACAGGTAATATACATTATGATACTTTTGGAAATCTTTTTCTTATTTGTGTTTAAATTACATATAACTACTTTTTTATCATATTTTTAAACATGGTTTTTAAGAAAATTATTAGCCTGTGTAAAAACTAGTAAAAGTAATAAAAAAAGATTCTATTTTGTTTTGCTTCCTAGCTTGGTGTAAACTACTTTCTAGATTACTATTCAAATCTTGTAATTTTTTCTCAAAAGTTTGTTTAGCGCTTAAATATACAGATTATTTCGCGTGAGTTTAGCGTTTATATATTTAAAATTCAAAAAGCTAAAAACATATGTCAATACTAGCGCAATTTACATGTGTTTCAATTTCTTTAACAAAATTCGAACCTTTGAAAGCACATTTGTTTTTAAATGATCAACATCATATTATATATGTGATGTGAAATGGGTTTCATAATTATTTTTTAAGGATTCCATTACATTTAGTCATCATTATCATTAGATCAAGGATAAGCCAAAAAATTTTGGGAAGAAAATCTAACATCTAATTGATCAAAACATAAATGAATAAGTGTCTTTTCTATAACATAATATTTGTTATACTTAGTAAGATCTATAACTAAAACAAAGATTTTTCTTTTTTAATTAGAGAGATTTTGAAGGCTTCTCACTCATTTCTCACATATCGATTCTTTAATTTATTAGGAATATCAAGAGTGCAAGCTTCACCTAAGTTGAAGCCTGCACCAAAAAATTGTCAAAAGCATAAATCATATTTCGCACGTGGGACTTGTGAAAAAGGTAAAGACGGTCCTGCAGCATGCAAAAAATCTTGTACAGATAGACCAGGTATTAAAGACGGTACATGTGAATCGTCTAAGGGCCGCGATGGCAAAGAATATATATCTTGCTTCTGTCACTTTTGCACATGATGAGATGATCATATATGAGAAGCATCAGTGAAAGTTACAAATTATTATGAGATCATAGATGATAAGCATTTGTGAAGGTTACAAACTTCAAATCATATGAGAATAATTATTCATATTATTGTCTTGCACCAATAATGTAATCATAAGGACTGGGGTATAATTATCATATAATACTTTCAACTCATGCATGCAGAGTTATTATATTTTATGGTTACGATTGGTAAATATTGCATACTTATAAAATAAGGTTTTATGCAATTTTATAAATAAGATTTTGTGCAATTGGTAAAACCCTCAAAGTCGCTATTTTTTGCAATGTTACCATCCAAATCTAGAAAATGCAAGTCAATCTTTCAAAGTTATAATAAATTCGCGATTACCAAAAAAAAAAGATAATAAATTCGCAATATGATTATATTTGCATTTTTTGGATATAAAAGATAAAGTTGCAAAAATTGACGAGTTGAAGGATTTATTTGCACAAACCTTATAAAATTAAACGACATAACTTTCATGATACAATTTGCAACGGAAACTCAAAAAATGAAAATCCCAAAAAAGAAAAAAATGCGATTGCAATCATATTTCTAATTGCACAACGGATGAGATCACATACAAATTTACATTTTATAACCAAATTACTTTTTAATATGATTCCGAACATTATCTCCACTCTACATTGTTAAGCAAAAAATAAACTCTAATAGTTAATAATATGTCACATTAATATATTTACAAACGTTATGCAAGAGCGCACAGCTTTGAAACTAATAGATTATTATATGAAAAACCCCGATTTTGTACACAGCTATAATATTATTCGGTTTAAAGTTTAAACCTAAAATTGTGTATGTTCTCCTTAATTAAGTACGTTTGATTCGGTTACGTCCGGTTCAATTCGATTAAAAACCATGCATATTGTAACGGTCGATTCAATTCGGTTACGTCCGGTTCAATTCAGTTAGAATCGTTTCACCGTAAACCAAACCCACTCTAGCTGTATAAATCGAACTGCAAAACTAAAAATAATAAAAACCCTGCAAAAACCTTTGAGCTTCGTCGTCGTTGTTCTTCGTCGTCGTTGCTCAATCGAACAAGAAAAGCTTCATTTTCCGATCACCGATTTGCTCCGAAGTCCAAAGTGTGAGAGAGAATGCCTTTGGGAGAGAGAGCAGGATGGGAGAAGAGCTTTTTGTGCCGTTGAAACTGATTTCTCCGACGATTTTAAATCTCTTCTCGCTTTCAACACTGGCTATGGCCGATTCGATTTTGTTCTCACTCCTTTGGTTTGTAACCTCCTCTCTTTGAAATCTTTTCTTCAGTCTCGTTTCTCGTAGTTTCGTACATTAATGGCGTTCTTCTCCTTCTCCTTCTTTTTCTTTGTTTATCGTGTAGATGAATCCTTCGTATAGGCTTCTTTTAGTCGATGGAAACATTTCGGATACTAAGGCTCTTCCATTCGCTGGCTCTGATTTGGTTGTGTCACCTCCGGAATTGAAATTTCGTGTAACTGGTATGAGTCTTTCGTTTTCTTGCGGTGTTCTTTTTTCTTAAATTGCGTATGAGAATGAACAATTGGGGATTGAATCTGTGGTTGATTTCGTTAATTAGGTAAATTTAGTTCGTGGATTGATCTTGATTCTGAAGATGAGATCGTGCGGATGGATTCAGAAACCACATTGAAGCAAGAATTAGACTGGGCTAAGCATATCTCTTTACGGGTTTGTGTTTACGATGGGATAAGCAAGAATGAAAAGTGTTAATCGGGTCAAAAATTGTGTCGTGTTAATGTGTTTTTGTTTGTTGGTGATAATGTGGCAGTCATGCCTTCTTCCTACTCCTAAAGGGACTTCATGCGCCAATTATGCTAGATGTGTGAACCAGATCTTACAAGGCTTGCCTGATATGGAGGTACTCTTCCTTCTTTTTGATGTCTGTTAAGCTTTACAGGAACCTATTCAATCAAAGCTCTAATACTTTGTTTTTGTGTCTTCTTGATTCTTGCTTCGATCTGATTCTGCAATGAAGTTATGGCTTAGGATTCCGCTAATGGATTCTGATGAAGAAGATCCAGTAAGATTCCTTTCTGTGCCTTTAAAATTTATAGTGATCATTTTGATTCTGTGATATAGACAGATGGAATGTCTTTAATCTCATCACCTGATACACTGTTCTATGTATGCAGAAAGATTCCTGGGAGCTGTGGAATTCATTTCGTCTTCTTTGTGACCATTACCATAAACTGCATGTTGCTCTTGACGTCGAGTGAGTCCTGAGAAAACCCTTGATTAAGTGTTTTTTGTTTCTTTCCTTTAGCAGACATAACAATTCTTCCTTTCTATAGGAGTAAGCTACCATCTGAAAATGCACTAGGGCGATGGTTTGGAGAGCCGGTGAAAGCAGCCATAGTGAGCACTGAAGTAATAAAGACGTACCCATATTTTTCCCGCATCATTTGGCACTGAAGTAATCAATCATCTGATTCATAGAAATGCTTCCAATTCCTTGCCAGTGTTTCATACCAACAACTCAGTCTTATCCTGACTTGTTAGAAAGTCACAAAGAGCTGATAACAAGATTTTTTCATCATGATATACAGGTAATATCATATACGATGTAGAAAACAAATTGCTCTTTTGATTTTTCTACAACGTAGAGAGTTATGAGAAACAGGTTTTCAGATCACTTGTCCTTAAATTCATAATCTCAATTATGCAGGTTATAATATCCGGAAAACCTGCAAGTAATCTTCAAAAGGATACTGTTAATACCGGTGAGGGTCTATTTTCTCTATTCCTTGTGGCCTTGTGGGCACTGATGGTAAGCTATTTTGTGTGCATAACTTTTATCATTTCGGCTCTCAGATATGCAGACGCACCCCTATAAGCCGTATTTGGACTATATTAGTACTTTGTTCTGCAATATGGAACCACTTTCTGAGCAAGAACGCAGACGGGTTATCATCAGGGATCAATTGCACACACCCTTGCAGGTTAGCTCTTCTTCATGTGGTCTAAATTTGTATTGGTAAAACTAGTCTCCTCTGTTTTTAAATATCATTTTTTGCTCTATTTTTTTATATGCAGCCACTGAAGGATAATTTAGAAGCCCAAATCTATGAAAGTCTTGAGAGAGACTCTGTTAAGTACATCCAAGTATGTTGCCTTTTGCTAGTTTTTAGTCCGCAGTTTAGTGTTAATTAGGTTGTCATGTCACTTTTACTGAATTCCCCCTTTTTTCTGACGTGATTCATCAGAAGAGACACAGTACCATTATTTATCAGTGTCTTTTTCTTAAGTTCGCAATATTTGTTTTGTTAGTATCAAAGGGCAATTGTTAAAGCTTTAGTGGAAAGGGTCCCTAGTGAGAAAGCGTCTGAGCTACCTACTGTAAGTCACCTGTATTTTTTTTTGGTTTATTACTCAAAAAGGGGGATTTCATGGATGGAATACTCTGATAGTATTTAAATTGTGGATTTTAGGTCCTGATGGTTGTGGGAGCAGGAAGAGGACCCCTTGTGAGGGCATCAATGCAGGTGAGTTCTAAAACTGGACTGATCATAACGAGAACTTGAAATTCATTTAAACATTTTGCGTTCTTTTCCAGGCAGCTGAAGAAACTGGTCGAAAGTTAAAAGTTTATGCTGTAGAAAAGAATCCTAATGCCATTGTAGCACTCCATGTAAGTTGTCAGAAACTGAGACAATTCTGATTCTACTGTTGTTCATTTCTTAAACTACAAAAGTTTTAAATTGTTAGTTTTTCGGTGCTGTCCTTTCTGACAGGGTTTGGTTAAGACTAGGGGATGGGAAGGCACTGTTACGATAATATCTTGTGACATGCGTTTCTGGAGTGCTCCTGAGAAAGCTGATATATTGGTCAGTAATTACAGGTTTTGGTGGCTATTTAATGTATACTCTATACATTGGAATCTTGTCGTTTGACACCTCTCTCTGTAGGTAAGTGAATTGCTGGGGTCTTTCGGAGATAATGAACTCTCTCCTGAGTGCCTCGATGGAGCCCAAAGGTTTCTGAAGCTAGACGGGATATCGATACCATCCTCGTATGCATATTCTCAGAAGAACCTCTATTTGTACTGTGAAATATGTCAGAAAGGATTAACAATATATATTTTTCTTCTGTTTCGTTTCAGATATACAAGTTTCATACAGCCAATTGCAACTTCAAAACTTTACAATACCGTAAGGTTTCTTCTGGTTTTTGCTTTTAATTGCTGCTAAAAACTTCATATCAACTTACGTTATTTGTCATCTATATATTGCAGGTTAAGGATCGCCACCATGTTTCCTACTTTGAAACGGTTTATGCTGTTAGACTACACAGTGTAGCTAGACTTGCTCCTTCTCAACCTGTGAGTCTCTCCTTTTTTATTGTGTTGGCTAAAAGTGTTGTCATGAGCAAACGAAGTTGTGATGGTCATCATTCGTCATTACATGTTGCTTGTGTTTTAGATTCTCAGTAATATTTGTTATTTGGTGTTAATAGGTCTTCACCCAACAACAAACGGTACAAGAAGCTGCATTTCGATCTACCAAGTGACACAGGTTCTGCTTTGCTTCATGGTATGATTTTCTCTGTGGTATCATCTCTCTTTCTCTCCCTCTCTCTCTCTCTCTAACAAAGAAACCAAATCTGATATGCGGTCAATTAACTTGTGTGACTAGGATTTGCTGGCTATTTTGAAGCTGTCCTCTATGATGATGTCCGTATTAGTATCGAGCCTACAACAGCAACACCAGACCTTCATGGCTGGTAATATTATCTCAACGCCGAACCACTTTGTTCTTGCGAAATTCAAAACTTCTTAAGACACTTAACTATGAATTTACATATGTTTATTACTTTGCAGGGCTCCAATATTTTTCCCGTTGATGAAACCTGTTCAAGTTCACCCTAACTCTCCAATTGAAGCACACTTCTGGAGATGTAGCGATTCCAAAAAGGTAAATAGTCAAAAAGAAAGAAATAAAAAGAATGAAGTCAAACGTAACAACATTGACAAATCAATATACTTATGCGTGTTTGGTTGGGCAGGTTTGGTACGAATGGTCCGTGTCTCAGCCAACACTCTTACCGATTCATAACGCAAACGGAAGTTCATACTCGATGGGTGGTCTTTAGGATTCTGATAGAACGAAGAATACATAAAGAAGACTAAAAAGATTGTGTGCGTACATATAAAAACTTGACGTTGTTCATAGTATTGGTACGTTGACCTTTAAGGATTCTTTTAGGACACAAAGAAAATAGAAGAGTGTATATAGAACCAAATCAAAGACTATATAGAGAACATTTAGTTCATACAAAAATGTATAGCTTTCATGGAGCATATATAAAATACGATATATTGATTGATGAAAACGTGTTGTTCGGTCGGGTGAAATAAATTTGTTGTCGTCGTCTCTCGTCCGGAATCGTGGCAAGAGAGAATGCGCGTGAAGTAATAATTGATACGACTAATCTAAACACGTATTGGCTTTAATGTACTTACCATTTTATTAATTTAGGAAGTCGATGGATACCAATACCATACAAGTATACAACTATAAACACGTAGTGATTGATTAGTTGAAAAAAATTATAAACACGTATTAATGTGTGACTCATGTTACGGGTAAGTAACTTTATTTTTGTATTTTTGTTGAAGCTCTTATTAGTAAACTTATAAAGCACAAGAAGACAATGAAAAAAAGAGTTGGAAAAAAATATGATTTGTCTATCTACTACTGTTTAAACTTTCCACACCATGATTGTTGGAGATGATTTCTCTTTTTGATTGATCCAATCTGAGGTTTTTTTTAACTGCATTGTAACTTTTAAACCAGCCAAATTCCATTAAAATATTTCATATTTAAAAACAATATTTGTTTTTCTTAGTTGATCAAAAAAAAAAAAACAACCCTTTAAGAGCAATTTGCTTAGTTTTTTACTTTTTTACCAAAATTTGTATTAAAGATTTATTCAAATTTTGAACATAGCATGTGATTGTTAATTAATTAAGTTATATTCTTTCTGTATTATTCATACACACAGTTTTTAATTATATAGTACATATATAGTTGCCAGAAAATTCTTATACATATTTTTCTTTTTTTCAATCTTCTCTTTAATTATTAACTCAAAAGAATTCTTAAAAATCAAGAGTCTCTTTAAACCCCTCACTAATCAAAATTAATAAGGTTTATTACTCGTTTAAGCAATTCCCTCGAAGTGGGGAAGAAAAAAACTTTAGCAGAGAGCGAAGCATCCCATTGTGTCCTCTTCTTCACGATATTCGAAGAAGTCTCTCCTTCTTCAACGTATCCTCAGATCAGGAGAAGACTTCGGCAAAGTATACGATTCCAAATTCCTAAGTTTTATCTACGAAGGATCCTGTGTAAGTTTGATTTCGAATAGTTGGTAGTTGAAAGTCGGATATGGCGGTGGGAGAGAAGGAGCAGGAAAGACCGGTGGTTGATAACGGCGGCGAGCAGAGTGATTCCGCCGTTGTACCTTCTGCCTCTGCTTCTGGCGAGAAGAAGAAGGAGACGAAGCGGAAAGGTTGGTTCTCGCGTATTTGGAATGGGATTTTTAGGGTTAGAGGTGATGATTTCGAGAAGAGGCTTAAGAACATCTCTAAGGAGGAATTGACTGTTCGGAATAGAATGAAACGTAGATCGATTACGAGGAGGAGCTTCATTAGAAATCTCATCGCTTTCTCTATCTTCTTCGAGGTTAGTCTCTCTTCTCTTCTTCTTCTGTTAATGAAGATTTCGCCTTTGTTGCTTTATGTTGAAGTTTATGGTTTAGTGTTGTTGTGTAGTGAGAACAGTTCATGAACAGTTTTCACTTTTTCTTTTGTGCCTACAGATAATTGCAGTGGGTTATGCAATCATAACTACTAGAAATGAGGATTTGGATTGGAAACTGAGGAGTTTCAGGATCTTGCCTATGTTTGTTTTACCTGCTCTTGCTTTTCTTGCCTATTCGTCATTTGTTGGCTTTTGGAGGATGTGTGAGTCTTTATATGCTCATTTTCATGTATAAAGTTAGCATTTTTGTCTTTGGATTGGTGTCTTGATTTTTATTTTTATTTTGTGTTGGAAATGGTGTGGTTTAGGTGACCGCAGAGATCAACATACGTTGGAAAAGCTTCAAGCAGAAATGCTTGGGAAGATCAATGAGTTAAAAGAGAGGACCAATTATTACATCACTCAGCAACTTATTCAGGTAAGATGCACTTCTGATATAGATAAGTTTTTTTGTGACCGAGGCTTGGTTTGAGTGAGACTAGGACCAATGTCATGTTCCTGGTTCTCCTGATTATTTCCATCGTCTTGTTTTGATGTGTGCTACCGTCATTACTTGCTTGCATTACTTTACCAAGTTCTGATAGCCATACAGATCACTTAATAGATTGTTGTATGTAATACTCTAGCTTTGTTGTGGGAAGAGATCCCCTTTCTTTCCTATTTTATTTTGCAAGTTATCTTTATACTTTGTTGCATTCAGAGATGGTCGTAAATTTAAACTTAGCAAAGACCATGGTATCGAAAATTTAGATTAACATTCCTTAAAGATAGTAGAGCCGTTAGACAAGTGTTATTCTTGTTGAGAGTCTCGATGTTGCTCATTTTCGATTCGTGTTAGCTTTGTCACTGTCAAACTAGTGCTGTATGTGTTAGGCAATGTTTTTTCAATTGTACTGGATAAAGGGTGGTTTTGAATCTTAACTTGAGTGTTAACAGTCAAGATTCATAGTTTCATTTGTGTCCCAAGTTGAGTTAATTGGAAATGATACAAATAACTGACAGGAAGAACTGCACTTGTGAATTCTGAAGTTACTTCTTCTACTGGTAGCGTAGACTTGCAATATGTTCAGCAACTTTAAGAAGCAATAAATTTCTGATATATCTCAAGATATGCTTGTTACTGTAGGTTTTATCACTACTGCTACTGGAACTTGTTTTAACATGACTATTTTTGTGTATCAGAGGTATGACCCTGACCCAGCTGCAAAGGCTGCTGCTGCAACTGTTCTGGCATCCAAGTTGGGTGCCGAGTCAGGCTTAAAAGTATTTGTAGGAGATGAATCCCAACTTGAGCCCACCGCAAGCAAGAGCAGTGGCATGGATGTCAAACACTCAAAAGGGCTCAGGAACCGAAAACAACCAAGTACAAGACGCACCAGTGCTGGGACCACTCCAACACATCATTCTGATAATGAGTCTAACCATTCAGGAACAAGCGAAAGAATCACCGACACAGAGCAAAACCAACAGATGGTGTTTGAGCATTATAATCCTCAGGGACATGCTGCTCATGATGGTAGCTGGATCTCACGCATTGCGGCTCTCCTTGTAGGTGAAGATCCAACTCAGTCATACGCTCTCATCTGTGGAAACTGCCGTATGCATAACGGTGAGTGAGCCATTATCTCTCTCTTTCGTCTACTAATACACCAAACTCCCACATATTGTCTTATGCACAAGATGCAACGTTTTTACTAATTTAAGTGTACAATGTCTCTCTTCCTCTCTCATTATGCAGGACTCGCCCGGAAAGAGGACTTCCCGTACATTACTTACTACTGTCCTCATTGTCGAGCTCTGAACAAGCCGAAACATTCAGAAGAGCATTCACTTACCGCTCCTGCTGATACACTACCTACAGTTTCTCATAAGCCAGTGGAAAGTGAAGTGATCAATAGCAGTAGCTCGACTAGTGAACGCGGTAACAGTCCAATCCCTTTGTTAAACACTCCAGAAATTGTGGAAGTTGTCCCGGAAACAGCTGAGAGCGTGACACCAAACTGACCTGAGAGAGTCCATGTGAGGTAAAAAAATGTGCTAGAACGAGAGGTAGAGAGAGAGAGCGAGAGAGAGATGTGGAGTGAGGAAAATGATGAGGCCGATATGCTAAAATCTGTAGATGCTTGCAATTTTGATTGTGGAATGAAGTCTGAACACAGACAATCTGAATAGTTCTTACACTGCTTTTTTATATTTGTCTTTTACCATTTGAGACAAAAGGTAAACTGTTGAGTAAATATATTGGATATAATTCCCTTTGCTTTTTTTACAAATTACAGTAAATTTACGAAATTGGTTATTACTTACTAACATACCAAAGGCACCGAGGCGAAGAGGTAATTTACATTTTCCAAAAAAAAAGGTAGATTATTAAAATTTTTACCAAAAAATAAAATTATTCATAGCATCAAAAAAAATAACAGTTACTTTTTTCTTTTTAAAAGTAGAAATTTTGGCATTGAGACATTTATAGTAAATGTAATAATAATTAAATGTAATAAAGTAATAAGAAAATAACTTTATTACATTTCATTGTACTAAATTTTGGTCCTTACTTTATTACTTTATTAAATTTAATTATTTTCTTTTATTTATGTAATTTCTTTTTCTTAAAATCATAAAAGCTATCACAATGTTGTATAATAAATTACTTTCAAATTGAACAGAACAAACACATGGGCAATTTTACATATAAAACTTCTTTTCTCGTCAACTCATATAACAAATCGTTGACGAAAAAAAGAAGATAACAAATCTACATAATAAAGGCCTAATTAGCAAGAACTATAAAAAAGGAGACACTTGACATTGAATCAAAATCATGTTGAAATCAAGATTACAAAAAATACAAGGAAAAGTATTAACATCTTGTAAATAAATGGGTTCGTTGTTTGTTGACCATTCATTTTCATTAGTTAGATTCCGTACTTCTTCTCAAGTTATCAATCTTAAAACTTATTTGGTTATCTTGAGGTTTGTCAGTTTTATCAAGAAGATTCTTTAGATCTCATCTAAATGTAAACGGAATCCTTGACAATATTAGATTACAAATTTTTTAGAAACACTAGCTCTTATTGATAGTATTTTCTTACACAATAGTTTTTTTAATCTTTTATTTTTCATCTAAAAATCATACATTTTTTTATAAGAAGTTATATGTCACGACAAAGTCTTAATTACATTTTACCAAAAAAGTTAAATGACCATAATGATATATACATATGTTCCCATATACATTATTCTCAAATTTACATGAATTAATTTGCTGTTTTATATATGCAGGGGCGGACCCACAGCCAAGGTGGTGGGGGCAGCTGCCACCAGAAAAAAAAAAAAAAAAAAAAAAAAAATTATTAAAAAATTAATAAAAATTTATTAAAAAATTATTAGAAAACAAAATTTGCCCCCACAGAAAAACTATTTTTCATTCTTTTTCTTGGAAAGCCCATTAATTCATGTAAGAAAAAATATATATATATAAATTGAAGATTTACTAATCTGGACCTAATTTTTTGTTATTTTCTTTTTATTTAGTCCTTTGGTTTCTTTGTGTAACAACAAATCAACAACTATCAATTTGTGAGTTTATTTACCTGCTTTTTTTACAATCGTTTCTATTATATAAGCATTATTTTTTAGTCAGTTAATTTTATTTAATCAGTTCAAGCTTATAACTATGTTTCCTGGAAAACATTATATAGGTTTTTATGTTATACATGACTATATTAGTTTTTGCAGTGACAATTGTTTATATGTTTATTATATGGTTAAGCTTTTATGGAAGTTTATTACATTATTCAAAAATATAAAATTAATAAATTTTAAAATATAAGTCTATAAATTCAAAATTTTCTAAATTTTTAATTAAGAACATGTTTTTTTTTTTTAATTATTTGAATCTGTCACAAATGAAAATGTGGTAAAAAGGTTTCAATTGTTAAATGAGCGTCGAGTGGTTTTGTAAGATGTTTTAAAGTTTTTACATGACAATTTTATGTTCTTTTATAATTTAGTATTTGATAATTTTTTTACTATATTTTTGCCCCCATTAAAAAAAATTTCTAGATCCGCCCCTGTATATATGCATGAATGTATATATGTACAATTTACAATTTAGAGATATAAAGATACAAAATGTGTAAGTTTTTCATAAATATGTGGGTGTATACGTACATATAGTGAACATAATCTTTTTATCTACCTCATAGGCAATATTATTTTTGTAAAATCTAGTGAAGAATCTCATATATAGATATTCTTAAACATACCTCTCAAGTATGCATGCAATACTTTGCAAAATTTGTAGGTAATAAATTCTTGGTTATATTGATATTAGGATCTTTTCAAGTCACCAACAATGTTTAGCACTTTAGTTTTGACTTTGGAGCAAGATGTTGCAAACTAGGCATAAGTTGAACCAAAACTACGATGCTAAGATGTAGTCTTTACTAAGACTATCAAATATACACTATCAAATATACATTATGATTCTTTTACTAAGACTATCAAATATACATTTCAATGTAAATTCATTGTAAGTGTGATATCCTTCAATAATCCCAAGTATTCACAAATATTGTTTTTCGTCCATAATTAAATGGAGATAAAAATGTCTTTGTGTTCTAAAAATAATTTGTATAATTCTATGATTGTGCGTTGTTTATTTTTAAATAAAACTTGTTTTAGTTTGTGTATTTTATGTGATTTTCTTTTACAATGTCCTATTTTTTTTAACTATCACATTTACACAATTTTATGATTTGATGCAAAATTACAAGACAATGAATACACTCACGAATATTGAAACCAATTGAACTCAATTAAGATTATATACACAAGCTTAATTACAACAATGAACCAGATTTTACTAAGCTCAATTAAACCAGAGATAACCAGATGAACCATGATCCTAATAAGTACAAATAAACGACACATCTCAGTTTCTTCCTCCCGCCAAATATTCTCCACCATCACCTTCCATTGTTATCTCCTTCCTCTCTCTCTCATACCTTAAAACATAAACCCACCAAAACAAAAACTTCTTAAACTCTTTTTTTTCTTCTTTTCTTTTCTTAGATTCGAAAGAGAGAGGGAAGGAGAGATTTTGGGGTTTATGTTTATGTTTTCTCTTCCTTTCTCAAAGAAAGTTCTTCTTTTTTTTTTCCTTTTTCTTGAAAAAATATGGGTAATGTGACGTCAAACATGGCGGCTAAGTTCGCTTTCTTCCCACCGCCACCAACATACGACGTTAGTAAAAACGAGGAGACCGGAATGCTTATGTTCACCGGGATTACCCCGGAGAAAAGCATGGATGTTCATCAGCTCACCACCAAATCCGGTAACAAAGTCATTGCCACGTTTTGGAAACACCCTTTTGCTAGATTCACTATTCTTTATTCACATGGCAATGCCGCGGATCTTGGCCTATTGGTTGATCTCTTTATCGAGCTTCGGATTCATCTCCGCGTCAACATTATGAGGTTTTTATATATACAAAACCCGAAAAAAACACGTTTCTTTTTGTTGATGAATGAATCCTGAAACCTGAACCTCTTCCATATGTTATTGAAACAGCTATGATTATTCAGGCTATGGAGTTTCAACTGGCAAGGTAAGAGATGTTTTCATTCCAAGATGTCAAAACATTTGTCATGATTGGGCTCCTTTTGTTTAACCTTTGATTGTTCTTTAGCCAACTGAGCGCAATACGTATTACGATATTGAGGCTGTGTACAATTGCTTAAGGAGCGAGTACGATGTCAAGCAAGAGGAATTGATTCTGTATGGTCAATCTGTTGGAAGCGGACCAACGTTGCACTTAGCATCTCGGTTGAGGAGACTAAGAGCGGTTGTTCTTCATAGCGGAATTCTCTCTGGCCTTAGAGTTCTGTATCCTGTAAAAATGACATTCTGGTTCGATATGTACAAAGTAAGCTTGATTCTCTCTTGTCTCTGGTTACTATTGGGTCAGCCTCTTAAACTCTGGAATTTTGCAGAACATTGACAAGATACGCCTTGTGACATGCCCTGTTCTTGTCATACATGTAAGTTTACATCATCACTTTTTCTCACTAAGCAAAGAGCGCAAAAGAGATAAAACTCGGTTTTTCGAAATTGCCAGGGAGCAAAAGATGATATTGTCGACATTTCACACGGGAAGCGATTGTGGGAACTTGCAAAGAACAAGTATGATCCGTTGTGGGTTAAAGGAGGAGGGCATTGCAACTTGGAGACATACCCTGAGTACATCAAGCACATGCGAAAGTTCATAAACGCAATGGAGAAACTACTTCTCAACAATCCGCCAAACCAACAACAAAACGATGATCCAAGCATCAAGAAAACTAAGCAAAATTGCTGCTTCAGATTCAAGAAAAGCTAGAGCTGGATTATGAAGGTAGAAGACACACAATATAGATGATTCCTTCCTTTGCAAGTTGCAATTACACAAAGTCACTTTCCTCAGACAATGCTAACCAATGGTTCAATGCAATCACAGAAAAGACGACAAGACAATTGCGAACAAGACATCATCTTTGACTCTTTGTAGGATTTAGCCTTGTAAAAATCCCAAATATTTGGAAATTTCCAAACAACAATACTTTATCATTTACTTGTAGTTGAAGCAACAATACAAAGAAGCTCCAAACTTTTTCCCGACGCATTCATATCAACAGAAAAAGGAAAGATCTGAATGCGTAATCCCGAAACAGAAACAACAACGAACATACTAAAACAGAGAAAGAGCCAAAAGTCGATAATACTTACTTAATGAATATCATTTAGGGGAATTTCAAACCCCATTGTTTGAGAATCTCAACACAGCTGACATTTTCATCTCTTTCATTGAGATCCTCTCCACTGTTACGAAGAAGAGCTTCGATAATTTCTTTGAAAGGTATAACTTCATCAGAGCCGTCCGGTTTAGAGACCTTGATCCCTTTAGTTGTGGACGCAGAACCGAGATTAAGAACTCTCTCAGGAGACTTGAGAGCTCCATTATTAGCCACATAGTCAAAAATTGGATTTTTCAAACCCATGGTGCTTCCGAGTACATCACCAGCAGCAACAGACGGCGGAGAAGACAAAGACACGGAATCAAAGTGAACATCCGTCTCCAAAACCCTAACTTTATTCGACGGTGAACCAGAAACAGGCTTCGTGGCGGCCGTAGAAGACGGCGATTTCAAATTCGTCTCCAAAACCCTAACCTTTTCCGAGGGTGGAGCAGAAACAGGCGCCGTCTCAGTCGTAGAACACGGAGATTTCAAATTCGTCTCAAAAATCCTAACTTTTTCCGACGGTGAAGCAGTAACAGGCGCCGTCTCAGGCGTAGAAGACGGAGATTTCGAATTCATCCCCAAAACCCTAACTTTTTCCGACGGGGAAGCAGAAACAGGCGTCTTCTCAGCCGTAGAATACGGAGATTTCGAATTCGACACCGAAACCCTAAAATTTTCCGACGGTGGAGAAGAAAGAAGCATTGTCTCGGCGTAAGAATACGGAGATTTCAAATTCGAACCTTTTTGAGATTTAACCTCAGAAACCCTAACTCCAGGTTCGGAATCAGCGGGAGAGGAGAGAGAAGCGTTCTCAGGAGGAGTACGAAAGACGTCTTCGTTGATGGAATCGAGGCTAGTCGGAGTAGAGAACGATAGAACCGGAGTTTTCAGAACCGCCGGCGAAATCAGGTTTCCAAGAACCTCAGTGTTGTTAGAATCCGTCGACTTCGTCGGAGAAGTTTCCTGGCCGGCAAAAGGACAGTTCTTTAGGTAAGATCTCTGCGATGAAGTGATGCTTTCGAGTTCGCTCGAGTCGCTTCCAGCATTTTCCGCCATTTTTGATGAGTGAGTGACTCTTCCACTGTCTCTGAGTCTCCTCCATTATAGTGGAAGCTTCAGTGTAGTAGAACCAATTTCGGTTTAGTCAAATTCTATCCCCGGTTTGGTGTACCATCAAAGAATCCAATTGGTTTCAGATTTCAAAGAATCCTATTGGTTTAAAATAAAAGTTAACATGAAATATAAGAGAGTAAACATAATTAAGTAATACAAAGCAAAGTTCACTTCTCTCTATCCTTAGATTGTTCATCCAAAAGATGAACTTTTGTGTTGTGTTGTTCATAGAATCTGTCTTCAAGCTTCGAAGAAAACGAAATTTAGCTAAAAGAAAAGAAATTGAAAACAAAGAAGAAATAAAACACTCAAGAGGCTCTGTTTCTTTCTTCCTTTTTTTTTGTTAGTCGATCTCCACAATCTGAGGCCTCCTCTCTGCAGCTTTCTTGCGTATGAAGATACCCCATCTCAAAGCAGCCTTAAGCTTAAGCCATCCAACTACAGCTTTCCCTGAGCCTCTGTTACGTTCTCTTCTGTACGTGTTATCGAGCTGAGCTTGGTATGGGATGCTATAACCATAACAAGATTCATTGGTCTGACCAAACCCGCCTTGTGTTCCCACAGTGTTCACACCGATCCCAAATGTCTTCAACAGTCTCTGCATATCATCAGTCTCAAGCATTTCAGAACTCCTTAGTCTGATTTCTTCACTGAAAATGTCTTCAAGACCTTGTCCTGCAGCTCTTGGTCGACACCAATCTTCTCCACTGAATGAGCTTGAGTCATTGGAACTTTCCACTGACCTGTTGTAGTCCTGTACGTTGCAAGGGAATGAGGGTAATAATTGGCTGCATTGTTGCTGCACAAACTGAGGATATTCTATTTGTTGAGGGACCAGTGGATAGGTAATAGCATTTGGATGGCATTGCACAGTTTGCCTGATATGCTGGTTATGTAGTTGTTGATGGTTCTGAGCTGTTTGTGCTGTGGCCATTTTTGGTTCCGGTAAGCTTTTTATTTCCTTCTTGGCGACTGGTAAGCAATTCAATAGCTTACCATCGTATTCAATAGCTTTATGCCAGTTCTCGTAAGCCATCTTCACCAAAATGTCTGCTGAAATCTGTGAGCTAACACCAATGATCAGCTTAATAACAAAGAAAGAGTTTTCAAATCTTTATAGAAATATGTCTGTCTTTACCTTTTGGTCATGGTTAAGAGACTCCAGAGACAGGAACTGTCCATTTGCAATAAGGCCTCGGAATTCATAGATATGATTGAAGACCACGCCTGTAGCATGAGTCTGATCTGTGTAAAACACATAGAGCTTTCCACCCAACACGCATGTCTTTGCATGTTCAACCGTATTCTCCCACATTCTATTCGACATTCCACTCCCAAGCAACTACAATATCAGGGGAAAAAGAAACACGAATATTTAACAAGTATACATCTTTGGTAAAGTTGGCAGTTATTTCACATTAACAGATAGATATGCTTACATTTCTCAGCTTTTGTGGATCCTTAACAAGGAGTCGAAGGAAGTCTTCGACTGTCACGATATTAGCTTTCAACAGCTTCTTATGTAACACTCCATCTTTCGCTATTCTATCCAGTCTCCAGACTTCATCATGTACAGCCGGTGGATAATGTTTCTTGTATACTGCAAAACATTGTTAAAGAAAATGAAATTGTAGAAGACAGACCCAAGTTATTAGTAACAACTCTATACTTGTCAATACAATATATGTTATAAACTCACGTTCTCCTCTATGATCTTTGACAGCAAAAGGTTCTGTTTTGGCTTCACGAATGAGAAAGCTATCACCATACCCTGGGGCCAGCTTAACACCAAGCCTAAACTTTCTACTCCTTATCCAACTCGAGTTGTCGGTAAAAGTAAGTTCTCCTAAACTTCCCACACCTTCCTTAAGCATCACCTGTGTGTCACCGGTTAAGATTGGGCGCTTCCCTTCTCGTTCTTTCACTTCAAAGCTCTCAAAGTGCTCTTTCGTCCAATCTTCATCGTCTTCATCGTTGAAGTCTCCCTCTAACACTACAACATTCAGCTTTGAAGCAGACTCTTCTCCTATTTGGACTACATTTCCTGTGTTTGCATCTATAAGAACCACATGAATTGCTGAGCCTCGCTCTCCCTCGACTTTCCCACCTGTGAATAAGTGAGGAGGCATTCGCGTCCTAAAGTGAAGTTGCAGGTTTCTTCCATTGCGGTCTTGGATCCTCTTTGGTTCAGGTGACCTGGAGATTTTATGTTGGTTTAACCAGAAACTCAAACACTACAAGGACTACCGAGTCATTTCAAGAGGAAAAGGTATCACGGGAGAAAATACCTCGACGTTAACTTTGCATTTCCCAATCTTGATAAAGCTCGTTCCACCTCTTCACTAACCTGTTTGTTTGCCCACATTGTAACAAATTTACAACTCCGCAAGTATCTCACAATTTACTCTAGAAGCAATAATATACATGTCTAGGAGAGTAGAATTAAAACTTACAATTCTGCGAAACAATGGCTCCAAAGACGAGCAAAGCCTCTGCAAACTATCTACCTTGACAGCTTCCACAATAACACTGTACAAAAAAAATTATAAGACATAAGAAAATCAACAAAGTAAAATCGAATCGAGAGGTTTGGAAAAGTAACAACAAAAGTTTGAGACCTTACAAGAAAACATCTCACAACAGAGGATATTTCTCAACACAGAAAGAGTACAGAATTGGAAAACGAAGCATGTTCGTCTTTAATAGTTGTGATGTTAACCATTTAGCAACTACTTTGAACTCGAAGATGACAGAAAATCTTTAAGGAAGTTACCTTGCCAAAGCAGGCACTTTTTGTCTCTTTGATTCAGGCAACTTGTCTGTATCCTCTTGACTGCATTCGTATCCTCGCTTGTTCATGGAACCTTCCATTTAAGAAAAAAAGAATTTGCAATCTCTGTGTTCCGAGATATACAAAAACTATTCCAAAGTTAGAAAAAAACAGCAGAAGTCCACGAAGGAAGCTTCAGAGAAGAACACAAAAGAAACATAACCACTTATAAGTTGAATATAGAACAAAAAGCCACAAGCTATAGAGTTTGGACAACCCACATGGGTCTAGACGGTTTGCAGAAGTCACTGAACCGAGATCTGTTCTTTAATGGTAGATCTAAAGCGTTAATAAAAAACTTTAAGGAATCTGTCCATGTGAGCATTAGAATAATGCAAAGAGAGTATTATTAATAGCTGACACTGAAAATAAACAAATCAAAATAAACTGAAAAAAGCAGCTGTTTTTGTGCATGAATGAATATTGAAAGTTGGTGCTGCGTAATACCTGGAGCTATCATATGCTGCATTATGTCAACCCTTTCTTGACTTGTCCAGTTTTGTCTCTTTCTCTGCTCTTGTCCCTCTTCACAAACTCTCATGTTTCTTTAACATCTGGAAAGTCTCTGTTAGTCTTTACAAAGAAACACAGAGTTCAAGCGACTCTTGACCCACTTATGTTAGGCCATACAATACAAATCCTCTAAAAAAATCAAAGCAGTCAATCAGATGCAAATCTCAACAAATACATAATCCAACATAATTATATATTTTTGCTTTGGCTGATGAGAAAATGATGGTTGGGTTTGCCAATGAACATGAAAAATAAAATACAGAAGTCGGTGACTTGTTGTTCAATGTGACTGGACAAATTATATATCTGAAGAAAAGTCAATACAAGGCTAACCCCTTTATTTAGCTATATTTAGATCCAAGAGCAAAACAACAAACTCCTACATACATAAAAGAACATGGGAGATAAAGACATTGCCTTGAGAATTAAGCGATTCCCATGTTCTCATGAGCTGTATGCGGAAGAGAAAATCTAGTTTGCTTCCCTCAAGAAGCTCTTCAGAGTAGACTGAGAAGAAGTCAGTAAACAGTGGATTACTTACTCACTTTCCCAACCTAATTGCCGAGCTCTGCGCTCCCACAATAAAGTGTTCTTCCGCTCTTTGAGCAACAATGCTTGAGCTCTCTCTCTAGCTGATTCACAAATTTCCGTGGCAGCGTTGCACTTCTCAGCCTCCTTTTGGTACTGTGAAGCAACTCTTTTTGCTTCACCAAGTGTAACATGCATATGACGACTATGCTCGTCTGCAACTACTTCTTGCAGCTTCAGCTCTTCTGTGAGAAGATCCACAAATTGCTTCTCCATCTCCTGTTTGAGCTCTGGATCATCACCTCCACATCCTGATACACAACATAAGTCAATATTCATTTCCAATGGACTAAAAAGAGGAACATCTTAAAAACAGATAAATGTAACAACTATTTGTTAAAAAAGTTTCATAATGCAACAGATAAGAGAATCTCAGGCTCCCATGTCTGATCAAGAAAACCCAATTAAAGTAACCTTAAGAGAAATAGCTACGCCCATCAATGATTAACCAGATTCCTAGAATATCAGATGATTCAATAATGGTCTTCATTGAGGTATCATCAGAGAGCCATTCTCATTCATATTAAATCAGTAAAGACACACTATACTAGAGAAACTGAAGAAACAAGCTTGGGAACGAAATCTAACCTGCAATAGAGAGGTTTGCAAGCCCTGCAATCAAAGAATGAAACTTTATTAGTAATTCAGACTCCTATGGCATATTCAATGAATTATTCAACGTAAAAGCCGTAGCTTGATTGAAAGATTCATCACAGATGGTTCCGAGAGCACGATCTAAGCATTCGCGAAAATATAGAAAGATTTATTCTTTATGAACCAAATTGAAAACCCAGATGCTAAATTGGAGTTTGAACAATCACAGTACCTGGAGCAATCTGGAAGAGAGACAAAGGAGGAGGACAATCACAGTTACAAGGAGGACAAATGGAGTTGCTACGAGCAGATCCAACGAAACCCTTATTCAATTTCCAATAAAGAGCAGGTCCACATACGATTAGAGCTGATACCACCGAGAATATCACTAGACATCTCATGCAATTTCCAGACCTCCGTGCCATTGCTGCGGTGACGAAAGCTCAATTTTCAAGTTTTATCGATCAGATCACATTTCACAGTCTTTAGAGCAAAATTGGCCATAGTGTAAGGACAAAAAGTCGCCCAACATCTTTTTGTTAATTTGAAATTACCCATAAGATTTTCGGTAACTATAACGTAATCGTCCACGAATTTTGTTTGGTAATTATGAAATAGGCCCAAATCTTTCGATAGTTATAAATTGACCCATATCATTCTTTACACATCTTTTGTTATTTACGAAACTGTCTCACGTCTTTCATTATTTACGAGATATCCTCACATGTTTTAGTAATTACGTACTTCCTCACATCTTTTGGTAATTACGAAACTGCCCGATATCTTTCAATGACACAAGTGTAGTTTTTTACTTTGTTTCAAGAACTGAATCTAAAACACAATACACTAATGTCTTTATTTAGATTTAGTGCAATAAACCTTGTTTGTCTGGTACTACTCTTTGTTTACTATTCTTCCTCTCTCAAATCTCTGTAATACTCACTGATCCAATTCTCTATAATGGCAACCTCTTGCCTCCTCTGCTCTTTGAGCCACTCCGGGTCACCTTTTGTAGCAGCCCTGAGATCCGCATGGTGAGCTCCTGTTTCACACAAAACAATGTCAGGTTTCTAATTTTTGCACAATCTGTGTATGACTAACTTCCCCAACGTTAATAAACATAACAAAAGTTACCTTTCTTGGTCACAAGCGCAATGATGCTGCTTGAAATGTTCTTCAGCACTCTGAAATTATATGATATAACTGATCTGTTAAAAGCTACAACATTAAAATGATGTTTGTACACATTGAGATGAGAAGTACTACTTACCCTCCACGGCTCCAAGGATCCTGCAACCCATTGGAGAATATGATGTTGCTTCCGAATCTCTTCAATACTGTCTCTATGCTCTGCACAAGATAACCAAAGAGCTGATACTGAATCTCACAGCTAAAGAAACTGAATCCAATGGAGGGGAAGGAAAAAAACTGACCTTTCCGCCAAATTCTGTGGTGATCCAATGGGGTCGAGGCTTGACTCCGTATCTACTCATGCATTGTTCTTTAAATGCCTCATAGTCATTTTCGTATGGAGGGAGCATGCTCTGGTTCGAGCAGCTCATTGGCATCACCATCTCCGTGCACGCCTGTTTCCATATAATAATCATATTGTGTCATTTATAGTTTCATCACATAAATGATTTCTTGCTCTAGAGTCTATAAATCCATCGTGATATGTTATATCCCTATCTAAGCGAGGTATAAACTTCAGTCAACCCCAAATGATCAGTAAGGACAGTCTAAACTTCATTCAAACTCCATTCATACATTCTTTGAATACAGATGAAAATCCTATTTATGAGATTACCTGATATTGCCAACCATTGAGTCCATGATCATCAGATTGTTGTTCCATCTCGAAGCATTTTTTTGATCCCGAATAGTTGTAGTATAAGCTTGCAGCAGCAAAGGCACGGTCAAGATTACTAGATCCTCGAGGGAACCCGTCGATGATCTTACACATCTGATGGAAAAGAAAAAAAATTCAAGAGAATAGTATACTCGATGACACACTTTGGCGTAATGAATATCTCACCTGCTCCACGGGATAACCAGGCAGTGATGCCATGAAATTAGCTGCAGTTGGATAATTAACCATGGCTGTATAAACAAATGCTCCACTTAACCAATCTCTGGCTGAATATATCGAATGAAGGCCTCTGCAATTCAAGTAAAATAGAATCGTTTAAGGTTTTTTTTTTAGAGAGCTTAGAGAACAGACAATAGATTTCACTGCAAGTTTGAAGATAAGCTTTAAAGCATAATTTACTTGCAAGTTCGGAACTTTTTGCTGAGTTCTTGTAAGCCATTTTTCATAGTTGAAAGTGCATCTAGCTCTTCCCAGCTTCTCTTGATGACTTTGAAACAATTAATACTTGCATCCTGCTCGTAACAAAAGTTCATTATAATGTCACTTTAGTATGAAAATTTCCGGAAACAGATCATACAATACAGTACCTTGAAATCCTGAGAAACGGCATCATAGAAGCTCGTCAACGGCACAATGTTATCGAAATGAAGTATTGGAGCGGAGGATGCCAATGCACCAATGGCTATGTGGGGATATTTGAGCCTGAACCAAGCTGCAAGCACTGTTTCAAGACATGACACACAACATAACATAGTTTATGAGAAATGATGAGTAATAATGAGGTGCTATCAATTTTAATATTCCATTGAAAGAGGTGGGTGTGAGCTTACTTCCACCATAAGAGCCACCAAAGACAACCACGGGCGATGCCTCGGACGACAGATTCTGCTTCAAGCTTCTTATCAGGATCGCAAAATCCGCCAAAGCTTGCTGAGAGTTTAGGTAACCCAATGTCTCAGCTGACTTATGCGACTTCTTCCCAAATGGTGTTGATTCTCCATAGAACCGGTGCTGCAACAATAGGAAACAAACAGACAAAACACCACTGTAAAAAATTTGACCCTCATTCTACAAGAGATGAGATTACATGGTATTTGAAACTCATACTTCAATAAAAACAAGAAGAGCCCGGAACTTGGGAGCAATATCGGACATGAAACCGGTGTTTGTAGCAAACCAGTCGATGTCTCCTTCATTTCCGGTGTAGACAAAGATGGGGCCACCTTTGCGCCAGAAATGGCTGTTGATGAGGTACTTCTGGTGGAAGACTTTGTAGCTGTCTGGTGTGAAACTGAAGTGGTCAAGATTCTGAGGGAAGTAACGAGTCTCAAAAGGGAACTCTGACTTTGACTTGGAGGCCTTCTTCCTTTGTCTTAGAGAAGAAAGATGGTGGAAACCTCCCGGATAATACGTTGCCTCTGCAACAACAGAGAAGAACAGTAACACAAGACACAACAAACAAGTAGACATTTTCTTTCTCTCTTTCTCTCTCTCTCAAAATAATAGCAACTCAGATACACGCAAGGAGGCAGAAGTGGAGTGGGTTTGTTCTTATGCTAACATAATTGGTTTTGCATTCGTCAAACTTTTGTTTTCCCAAGTAAACTCTTTTGGAGCTTGTGAAGTGAAAACGTGAGTAGCATCAGAAAAGGTTTTGTCCTTTTTCAGAACTTGTGATGATGATTCTGCCAATCTGCCTCTCCATCTCTCTCAACTCTCAAGCATGATGCTGAGTGCTGACACAAAAAAAGAAGAGTAACAACAAAAAATCGAACTAACACACAAGTGGCCGTATGGTCCAAACAAAGCCAAGCTCCATCTCCAAAATAACAAAATTTGGCTTAACAAAATTTAGATAAAATCCAGTTGGTTTCTTCTCCCAAAACAGAAAAAAATTCCAAACTGAGAATACCAAGGAGGCTAAAAGATAGAAAAGAAGCAACTTTCTTATCTTAGAATTGTTTCTGATAAGAGTTCTCAAATTAATTCAGATCTCAGCACCAATAATTGCACACACCAGAACCTAAAGAAGACTATTACTGGTTTATTTTGAACAATCCCACCGCAAAAGTCACAATCTTGATCAAAAACAAGATACAAATACAACTCCACATCAGTTTGTTATTGTCACAACTCACAAAATTAGAGAAAGCTGAATTGAGCACCACAAAGGCACAAACTTTGTTCCCAAAGTTGACAGCTTTCATAATTGTTTCTTCTATTCTTTTAATGGTTTAGGCCCACAATTAACTTTTTCCAAACAAACCACTCACAAGGTTAATAGCCTAAGAATTACAAGTTTCAACATGTTCAAAGCCTAGAACTTTCCACAGATTCTGGTTCTGCTTTGAGATCTAATCTAACCCATTACTCTAACTGTGATTCTTCTACCAATTATGCATTTGAACAAAAGTTTACAGAACTAATCAAATGAAAAAAAATCAGTTTTCTTGAGCAAATCATTGTATGATGTGAAGTGGCATCATCACAATTCACAAAGGAGCTCTCTTTAGTAGTGGGTACCAATTTGTAGCCACGCCAAGAAACAGAGTGACCTCAATGTCTGGTCCACTGAATTAGAATGTATCAGCATAGCATCCAAGAAGAAGAAGACCAAAACAGGGGTAATTATATAAAGAGATTATGAAAGCGCTCAAGAAGATCATCATCGCGCTTAGGTGGCTCGATCGATCAGGTAGTTTGGAGATCATTGGCTTCGTTTCCACCGGAAGGTGAAGACGGCGAGACCATTGTCACTTCCGGGAGCAGAGGCGCGTACTTAAACTGATGAGAATTGAGAAAACAGAGCCGATTCTGACACTCTGCAACACACAAATCCCAGAATATTAGGGTTTAGTAACTCGTGACTAAACCGAAATAAACCGGAATCTGAAGTTGACCTATATTAACCGGAAACAATAGGGGTTATACAGTATATCTTCTTTCTCCCACATATCAGGGTTTCATCGAGTTAAACCATTACTTGAATTAAACTATTCTTGAACTTACAAAGATCATGAAAGCAAGTACATTGTATATATGTCGATCTAAGTTATAAATATGTCAAAGAGTGAGTTTAAACTATAAACGTTGAAAGCATTTGATATGCTCATAGAATCATATATAGTCATGGTGATGATAACAAGAAATCAAGATCATATACAATCATAGGATTAGTTCCCATGATATATCATCTTTTTAATGTTGGAATTGTGCATTTCAGTATTAAAATATCCCAAAATGAGATAGATTTTTGGATAATATATATAGGATATTGAAATCTAGTTAAGTTTTGGGATTAGTTAGGTCACATTTCTAACATGGTATCAGAGCCTATGATTAGATTTAATAAGTAATTTTTTCACAAAAATGATTTCCAATCTATTTGATCCATCTAAGTGACATGATTTGTTATATTTCTGAGATGTGGGGTATAGAGAGTTTTCGTTTTAAACCGCTTTTCTTCTATATTTCGAAAATGGCTACTAGAATATCTCACACCAATGATAGGATAGATTTTAGCTAATATATATAGAACGTAACAAATTTTTTTTTTCTTGAGCTACCTTTTATATTCGTTAGAATACATTCATATATGGTATTATCCAAAAAGCTATGTCATCATCAATGTGGGATAGTATAATAGTTATCAAACAAACTCTCTCCAGTGTAAAAAATAACAAAAAATTGATTGTTATTCTTGATTATTGAAAGGAATTGTTTATTAGTTTTGATTATTCAAAGGAAAGGTTTACTACTTGATGTATTAGTAATATTCACAAAGCCTAAATAACACAAACATAGGAGAAGGAGAAGATAGTAGTCGGTGAAGAAGAAAAGAGGCTCATAGACACGTACGTGATACGACGAGCGAAGCCTTACCATAGATAGAGACGAGTGGATGGATAAAGATAGTGCAAGCCCATGATTCTTACTTGTTATATTTTGTTTGTAACTACATGATAATGAACATGACATGTCAATGACTCATTCCGGCAAAAACAAGAAAGTATAAAACTTTTTTTTCTTTTGGTTTTTGTTCTTAAAGTAAAACTAAAAGAACAAAGAAAAAAAGAATCTACGAAATACATTTGTAGTGACTAATTTCAGAAATTATAACTTTTACATACTTCACCTAACAAAAACAATGTAAATACATACCATTATAAGTCAAGCGAAATATATATTTTTACGATAGTCACTTTCAAAATGAACTAAGAAAATTTCTAAGGCTATAGTTTGTCCGCGAGAGTAATGGGAAGAGTGACTGATTGATACCAATTTTGGTGGGAAGTAATTGTGGGGATCTCTTGATGTTATGATGATATGGTTTTTGTGGTCCTATATCAATTAATCACTTTGCAAGTTTCTTTTTTTTTTTTAATTTATTTCTTTCTTATCGTCCTTTTATCCAAACTCTTGTGGTTCTTTGATCATCTTTAACTACCCAAAAATAATTATGTGATGAGATTTAGCATCTACTTTTCTTCTTATATCTCTTCACCTACTATGACTTAGCTTTTTTGGTGAAATTCTACTTCTCTTCTCATCTCTTCATCTACAATTTTTGTGTTGTTGTTGGTTTCATAATTTTATGAATTGTACTCAATTTGATTGATAGATGATATATATTACTAAGATAACACATGTGTAATGCGATTCTCTAGAGTTCATTAAATTAAGAGTTAATCAACAGTTAACATGCATTTCAAAAGGTTGAAATCACAAAGATTAATATATATGTTTGATAATCTTCAAATATAAATTATATATATATATATATATATATATATATATATATATATCAATCTTATCATTTTTTGTTTCCCCAAAAAAGATAACGAACTATGTATCAAAGCTTCCCACTCTCAACCGTCGTTTAAATTTTTGATAATTTATAAAGAAACAAAAAAGATGACTGAATAATTTTTTTATTTTTTTGGTGACTGAATAGTGGAATATTGGACAATAAATCTTTAATTCTTAAATGATACTATATAGGCCATATATTTTTAGCTACACTTTTATTTCTTATAATTGTTGGAGATATTAAATTATATATACTACTTCACTAAAATAAATATTGTTGATGACAATTAAAATTGAATTTTACGTAATAATATAATAGTGATGAATATTGTCACGGCAACGTAATAAAATTAGAGAGATAGACAAAACACGTGTAAGGCATTGAACCAAGATAACAACGTTTTGTTCAGTAGTTCCAAAAACCGCTTTTGGCTTTGTTCAATTTCGTTGTTTACCAAGTCATTTATCAAGTGAACTAGGAAACAATTCTATGGTTTAAATATTACCTTTTTTTATATATAACTAATCAGTTTGAGTGAATATATGGTCTACATTTTATAAAATATAAAAATTACAAAATCAATATCCTATATGAAAATAAATAATGCATTCCATATTTGACACTTAATCACTAGCTATTGGATGATATATATATATATATAATATTTTTTTTTGTCAAACACACATTAATTAAAATAATACTTTATAGTAGTCTAAGCAGGAGAAAAAGAGTTTTACAAAATAAGTTTCTGAAACATATATTCTAAAAACGAGTTAGACAATCAGCTTTAGAGTTATAAGAATTAGATATCTTAGATAAGAAGAACAAAGAAAAAAAAGGTGCGAAACAACCAAATCCATCTAAAGTTGTATCTTTTTCATGAAACTTACTTATGTTGTTTCTTTTTCTTTAGTTATGCATTGTTTGTTCTAGTATTTTTATTTCATCCAAAACTTTGATGCTATCTTTTTCTTTGTCAACAATTTATACTACTAAAAAATTGTGTTTAACCAAACTGATAAAACGTTGTTTACATGTAAAACAAGATGTGGTAAAACACAAGTAATCTTTGCTAATTTATCCGCTAGAATATTAGAATTACAAAGAATTAAAGTCAAAGTAAAAGATGAAAACGATTTCTTACTCTTCTACTTTTCTACTTTGATGATATCTCTTATATATGATGCTTTCTTGCTTTTATATATACTAGGTTGGTACTCGCACTACGCCGCGAGATTGTTCTTCTGTTTTTTCTTTATTATCTAAATAATTTTTGTTTCCATTTTCTGAAATAATATTTTGTATGTTGTTTGATCAAAAAAAATCATTATTAATATAGTTTTAGTGTTCATTGCTAGAATTTTTGTTTTTAGTAGCTTTTAATATTCATTCTTAAATCACATCTACTCATATTGTAAGGAATTTAAAATTCATTTTTAATGTTCTTAAAACTTTCCCAATATATTTTTTGACAAAAAAAATCGGAATATTCCATTTTTAAAAACGGACATCGGGAGTTAAATACATGCATGTTTGTTAGTGTATGAATTCAAATACATTGCTTTGTGGTTGTGTATAAACCAATGATGTAGGACCAAAGCTATTCAATAATAACCAACAAAACGATCACACACCAAGAAAACTCTCTTCTCTTCTCCTTCTCCTTTCTGCACCATACAATTTTTTTTCATCTTCCTTTCTTTATCCTTTTCAAGATTTTTCACTTATCTATCTACCTTTCTTGCTCTTTCACCACTCCTTCCATTAAACCTATCATTAAACTCAATTCCCCTCTCTCTCTCTTTCAACACTCAAGAAGCGAGACACAGAGGAGAGAGTCTTCTTCTTCTTCTCTGTTTTGTCTTTGTCTCTTTGGCTATATATACATTGTGTGAACAGAACACACAACACACTACTTAGTTTTCTTTGCGTTTAGGTTTTGTTTTCAGACAACAATGGCTGGGACTGGATTGTTTGCAGAGATTATAGATGGAGAAGTCTACAAATACTACGCTGATGGAGAGTGGAAGACTTCTTCCTCTGGTAAGAGTGTTGCCATCATTAACCCGGCTACAAGGAAGCCACAGTACAAGGTTCAAGGTAATGTCTTCTCACTAATGTCTTATAAAGTTTCATGCTTTCTTGATTTCACCAGAACTAGAGATCTTCTACATATGAATAGTTGATAAAACAGTTGAAAAAATGGGAAATTGAGATTAAATTAAGATAAACAACCTAAGAATCTCCTAAGAGAAAAACAGAGGAAGTGAAAGCAGAGGATTTCAAGATAAGATAATGTTCTGTTTTTTTCTTTTAAACACAGCATGCACGCAAGAAGAAGTGAACGCGGTGATGGAGATGGCGAAATCTGCTCAGAAGTCGTGGGCGAAGACTCCTCTTTGGAAAAGAGCTGAGCTTCTTCACAAAGCTGCTGCGATCCTTAAAGATAACAAAGCTCCCATGGCTGAGTCTCTTGTCAAGGAAATCGCTAAACCCGCCAAAGATTCTGTTACTGAGGTCTCACTCTCCTCTCTCTCTCTCTTTTTGCATCAGTTTCTTTGGCAGATCTCTGATGTTTGGTTGTGGTGAAAGGTTGTTAGGTCTGGAGATTTGATCTCTTATTGTGCTGAAGAAGGTGTTAGGATCTTAGGTGAAGGGAAGTTTCTGCTATCTGATAGTTTCCCCGGTAATGACCGTACTAAGTACTGTCTCACTTCCAAGGTATAATCTCTTTGATTCATATGTCTGCATCAATGGTTGAAGTTTTACAAATGTTTTGATCAAATTGTGTGTTTCCTCTTCTGAGCTACAGATTCCTCTTGGTGTGGTTTTGGCTATTCCTCCATTCAATTATCCGGTCAATCTCGCTGTATCAAAGATCGCTCCGGCTTTGATCGCCGGGAACTCCCTTGTCCTCAAACCTCCAACTCAAGTAACTACAAAAACTTCACACTGTTTTAAAACTATATGTTATAAACATTGTTTTTAACGGTCTGTTTCTTTTAGGGAGCTGTTTCTTGTCTTCATATGGTACATTGCTTTCACTTAGCCGGTTTCCCTAAAGGACTTATCAGCTGCATCACTGGAAAGGGATCTGAGATTGGCGATTTCCTCACTATGCATCCTGCTGTTAACTGCATTAGGTATATATATACATTCAACAAACAGGTCATGTTCCTGTTACCTACTAAAATTTTGGATGACCGGTTTCAGTTTCACGGGTGGTGATACCGGAATCTCAATCTCTAAGAAAGCTGGTATGATCCCTCTTCAAATGGAACTTGGAGGTAAAGATGCATGCATTGTCTTGGAGGATGCTGATCTTGACTTAGTTGCTTCCAACATCATCAAAGGAGGATTCTCTTACAGGTAATCTAGTTAACTAGCTACAATGAGTGTATTAATTAACCGATAATTCTATCAAGTTTTTAACCGCGGGTTTTATCTACCTTAACCAGCGGTCAGAGGTGCACTGCGGTGAAGGTGGTACTAGTGATGGAATCAGTGGCAGATGAACTTGTTGAGAAAGTGAAAGCTAAAGTGGCGAAACTCACGGTTGGACCGCCTGAAGATAACTCCGATATCACAGCCGTGGTATCGGAATCTTCAGCTAATTTCATTGAAGGATTGGTGATGGATGCTAAGGAGAAAGGAGCAACGTTTTGCCAAGAGTATAAAAGAGAAGGTAACTTGATTTGGCCGTTGCTTTTGGACAATGTTAGACCGGACATGAGAATCGCATGGGAGGAACCATTCGGTCCTGTTGTGCCTGTCTTGAGGATCAGTTCTGTTGAAGAAGGGATCAATCATTGCAATGCTAGTAACTTTGGCCTCCAGGTTTGGCTATTTTTGTTTAGTCCGGTTTATTTTAGTTTGCACTTAACCGGAGCTTACTCAAAACACTTTGATTTAAAGGGATGTGTATTCACTAAAGACATCAACAAGGCCATACTGATCAGTGATGCAATGGAGACAGGAACCGTTCAGATCAACTCTGCACCAGCTCGTGGACCGGACCACTTCCCTTTCCAGGTAAATCAAAAATTTCTAGACTTATTTTTTCCCTCGGTTATGACTTAACCGTTCAAGCTAACTAGGTTATGGATTGGAATACACAGGGACTTAAGGATAGTGGAATAGGATCACAAGGTGTGACAAATAGCATCAATTTGATGACTAAAGTGAAGACCACTGTCATTAACTTGCCAACACCTTCTTACTCTATGGGTTAGTATCCCTTTTTTCTATAATGTCCATCATCTTAGAACCAAATCAAATCAAATCCGTCGTGTTTGTATCGGATTAAATCGAAAACTGCGAATAAAAGGGAGTGATTAGTGTAACTATGTATTATGGTTTGTAAGCTTTTATGTAACCAAATAAGAGGATATTATGGAAAGATGAGTGAGAGAGCTTTGGTTGTGTTGTGTTTTTATAACAGGGGACGGTTTCATCTCACGACTGTGATGTTTCGAGCACACAAAGATCCATTTGATAAATCTTTGGTTAATGGTTATAACTTGAAATAATTTTGTTTTTAGTTAATGGTTAAAATTTTAAATATTTATACATCTTAAAGGTAATCGTTTGAGACCAATCTCATCGATATCTCCGTGGAATTTTCCAAAATTTTACTACAATATATTATTCTTTCAGATGGTATATCGAAAGTACAAACTGGTCAGATGAATATTTTTATGTTCTTGTATGGAGTTCTGTCTGATTCTGATCTGACCCATCTAGCTTTTAGCAAAAACAAACACCAATGGTTGGGAAAGGGACGATTTGTTTAGTTTCAACTATTACAATATTAGATTAGATAGGTTTTTATTAAGTTTAGCTTAGATTAACTTGGTTTTGTGCGAGTAATTTTACCATTTACAGCATTCACAATAGTCAATTATGACATATATATATATATATTACAAAAATACAGCAGAAAACTCAAACTCAAACTCAAAACCCCCCCTCCCCCCCCCCCCCTCTCCCATGGATGAGTCATTCAACAAGTGGAAAACCATAAGTTAAGGTTAATTGGGTATTCATGGTTTGGTTTAGCTGGAAGTTAACATAACTAAACCTAATTACTTAAACCATTTGATAAAAAAATTACCTAAACCATATTTTGGACTTTAGAAGATTATTACTAAAGCTTTACATATAATATTTTTTACCGCGTTTTACATTTATTTTGTTTACACTAAAATGCCAAAAAGCTCAAAAGATAAAATAAATTAAAAAAAAAATCATATACTAAATAGATTTGTGTGTATACCTCTTTTATACACATAGAGATATATCTCAATTCTCATTTGCGTTGGAGTACAGTAAAACCTCTATAAATTAATAACGTTAGGACCATGAAAATATATTAATTTATAGAGGTTTTAATTTATTGATAAATTAATAATTATTAATTTATAGAGAGATTTTCCTAATTTGGAAAGTTTTTCAAAAAAATATCTAAAATAAACTCTAACAAAAACTAATGTGTTTATATATACATATATTTTGAAAATTTTACCTAATTATTAATTTATAATATTGATGGGACTATATATTTACAAAGGATTTTCAAAAAAATTATTATCTTATTATTTTATCGATATATGTCTAAAATTACACTGGTCCCAAGTTGGGACCGGCGAAATTTATTAATTTATAGAGTGTATTAATTTATCGAGTATTAATTTATAGAGGTTATACTGTATATATATAGTAAAAAATTCAGTTTTTACAAATTTGTTCCATTATTAGTAAGAAAATTTATGCTAGTTGTTTAGAAGTAGAAACAAGTTGTCTTAAAATGGTGTTATATGTGTGATTTTATCTCTCGTAAATTGAAATTACGTCAATCCACTCGATATGTTTGTACATGAGCATGAATTGAGAAGAATATGAATAACATATGATAACTACAATTATGATTGATTGGACATGAACCAACTTTACACACAAAATTTTAAGTTTCATAAATTATGTAAAAAATGTTCGTTTTAAAGCATGTAACACTAAAAGAATTTCTAGCAGTTTTAATGCCCAAAAAGGTATTACTGACACCAAATTTTAGTTTTAATGAAAATAAGAGCTCAATTCTTATTCAAACCCATTTATCATATTGATAGCTTTTATCAGTAATGATATTATGAATTTCTCTATATCAAATTCCAAGTGAGATGTCCAAAATCAAAGGATGGAGGGTAAAAATGGACGAGGAATCTATAATAATAAACATCACCAAAAAAAAAAATACTATGCTTTGCAAATGTGGAGTAACCATAACGTCTTATGGATATGGCATGTCTTTCGGAGTAGTATCAAACTTCCAAAGTTGACATATGTTAGTAAATGAGAACCATGACAATAACACATCAATAATTTTTTATTCATTTAGGAAATTCTCAATCTCGAAAGTAGAATTCTCCCAAAATACTTAAAACAAAATTGTGATCATTTTAGTCATATGTGTAAACTTTTTCGTAAAACTGAGTCTTTAATTTCTTATATTATAAGTGAAATATAGAGCAATATATAAATGTCATAAACTAATTCATTTATTGTTAATTGATTTAATGAATTAGAAAACCAGTGAAACTTAATTAACTTGTATATAGAAAAATAGATTACAGATTATTCTAAATGGATGACAAACAGTGGTTGAATGGTAAGATTTTTTTTATGAAAAAAGATTATAATTGAAATAAGACAGTGACAGCCGAATGTCAAGAAGAAAATGTAAACGAACTATGATTTAAATTAAAAAATCAGTCTCAATTTGATCGATGTAAGAAAGAAAGTCTACTACTCTCAACTCTCAATTCCCATCCTTGCTTGCATTATATATTGAGACATTAATATTTTATCTTAATATACGATGACCAAATTATTAGGTGAAAGAATATTTTAAGAAGTTGTGGAAGTGTAATGCTCTCTCTCTCTTTAGTTTAAATAATTTAGCTGCATTTAAAATTATAATCATTGTATAAAAATAAAAATAATTTATCAAATTGACAATTCTGATCATCCATAACAAAAGTAGAGTAAGTTTATATATGTAACTTCTTTGTACATAAACTTTTGATATTGTATTAGTTCAGTACACACTAAAACCTTTAGAGAAACTCTCTTGGATAACATTTTTAAGTATTTTTCCAAAAATACTACCATTTATTTTTTCTCCAAATATACCACAAAAGTTTTACTTTTCCAAAAATATCATAAAAATAAAAAAATTGAATTTTGAAAATGTATACATTTTTTGTTTTATATTTGGGTTGATTATTTATATTAAGAGTATAGTTTTTATTAAGAATATAGTTTTTAGGGATAGGGTTTAGGATTTAGGATTTAGAAATTAATTTTTAATGCTAAAAATTTTAAGTTTTAGTTTTGTAGTATTTTTAGAAAATAAACTTCATAATAGCATTTTTGGAACAAATACTCATCTTAGTGGTATTTAAGAGAATTTTTCAAATATTTACAAGTTCAAACTATTTATATATATTTATTTGCGAAAAATATGTGTAATTGACTTAACTTTAAATATAGTTTTATGTGGTATATGCGGATTGAGGTGTAAAGGAAGAAATGACAAAGACGTATACCAAGATACACCTATCTCCAGTTTAAGTGTTATCAGAAGAATGTGATAAAACATATTTTTATGACTTCCAAATTACTTTATTAAGAACAAACAAAGATAATTACGCAGTACTATTTGTTTAAGTACTTCCATCAGTCCATGTCGTCTTGATAATAATACTAATTATATGCATCTCTCTCTAGGTTTGTTTTGTAGTACATTATTTATTTGACCAACATTTGCAATTAATAAATGAGTGTAATTAAAGCCCATCTTTAATTTCTCCTCTTGTGAGTTTGTGCTAACACAGAATGTCCCATGTGTGCTTAAGTACTTCCATCAGTCCATGTGCTTAATCACGCAGACTAGTTTATTACTACTAGTCCATTTTTTTTTTAACGTACTAGAACTCGTCTCATAGTATAACTATATTACTTTACATGTCTAGTTACATAAATACTTTCATATTCTACTACGATCTACCAAAGAAAAAAAACTTATTATGTTACATATTGGATTTTTCACAAGAACAGTTTATCTTTCAAAACGAATTCAATTTCTATTTTCTAGCAAAACCTGAAATACTTAAATGTGTGTTTTTGTTCTTAATGTATAATGATATTACTAATTAACAAATAAAGATTAATTAATAGCGGAAGAAATAATGTCAAAGAATCGTATATAGTTTTAAGGCTTTTAGTAATGAGATATGTCATGATCTTGTGTAGTTCCAAATTTCAAAGAATCGTATAGTTTTAAGGCTTTTAGTAACGAGATATGTCATGATCTTGAGTAATCCAAAATTATGATATTCTATCGATTAACAGAAAATGAAATTTTATCATTTTGAAACCTATAATTCGGATAGTGGGAAAGTGGACACGCCAACTAGAAGACGTGTCCCTTATATTGTTCGATTATATAACTTAAAAAGCTAATATGTATTACGTATTCCATATGTGTATATATGCACTACACACATGCACATACGTAGACATACATGAACGTAGATGAGCATATATACTGACATAACTCATAAGTGTGCATAACATGAGAGAAGATACATGCACCACAGTCTCACTCACATACATGTACTTTTATAAGTACATATGTTTTCAAGAATGAAGACTTTTGTTATCTATATATATATTTCATTAAAACTCGTTCATCATGTTGTAGCAATCGAAAAGAAAAAAAAAACATTATTTCTGAATACAAAATACAAACCTCGAAACCCTAAATGTATTAGTGGATCCAAAGAGAAGAAGTGTCAAACATCCGAACACAAAATTAAAGTTTGCAAATCTTACAGTTTTAATTATTTATCTAACTAAAAAGATTATATATGTGGTGCTTACTGTGACACAATAATATATATAGTTTAAAGCTATTAAAAAAACAAAAAAAAAGAAATAAGAGAGAAGAAAATATATAGTTATAAAAAAATTTGGAGCTCCAAGTCATGATCTATAGGGAATTTCATTTTTAAAATTATATTATCGTAATTTGTGATTATTAATCTCAAATACGAATATCGTTTTTGGGATAGGATGTTTGTGATCTTGGGGACAACACAAAAACAGTAGAATTTCGAGATAGCACTAGTATCATATTGATGAATGTACCTAATCTTGTTTTTATATTTTTTAGATAATTGTCATCGTGGAAAGATTATAAAAACATTTATTTGTATCTCTATGTATATTGTAAGAATAAATTGAGAAGTAGATTCACCGTTGGGTAACTTAGGTGGTTCGGGGACTAGTTAATGGTCATCCATGACCATCTCTTGAATCCGATCGATCGAAGAATATAGTTTTGGCTTGATCATTATTCTCTTAGAGTGGAGTTTTTTGGCATTCTGACTTGTGATGACCACACTAGCTACTACATCGACAACAATTTTCGTGTACACACAAAAGTTATTAAAATCACCATGATGTAAATAAATTATTCAACCATATATCAACTTGAAATATATTTTTACTTGTTATGAAAAATCATACATTTGAGTTATATATAAAATCATACTCCACAAAGAAAGATTTTCTAGCCTTTCAATGCAATTTATTGGTTGATTAATTAAAAAAAATTGTAAAATTCAAGAAATATTAAATGAAAAGAACTGAATTTACTGTTGTTTTATTGGTTAATATCTATAAGAAAATGTTTTGTACAAAAATTAATATATGCATGATTAGCTGTAAAAAGGGATGATTAAGATTTGGAGTAAAGAGAAACCAAAGTTGTAGACGGAAACGAACTTAAAGAGACCAAGATAATCATCTATTCATCATCACAATAAAAAAGTATATATACTACTCCTTTTAAAACTATCACAAAAAATGATATTTTTAATTAAAACCCTACATTTTTAAAATAATAATATTATCTACAAAGACTACAACAATTTTTCTTTATAATAATAAAGCCAAACCTCAACATTTTCAACCTCCTCCTCCCCAAAAAAAAAAAAAGTGTAGAAAAAAGCAGAAGAAGAAGCCTATCATCATCATATCATCATGATGAACTCTTCTTCTCTTCTAACTCCATTTTCTTCATCTTCTTCCCATATCCAAACTCCGACCACCACCACTTTCGACCACGAAGACTTCCTCGACCAAATCTTTTCCTCTACCCCTTGGCCTTCCGTCGTAGACGATGCTCATCCTCCTCCTCCCACCGATGGCTTCCATAGCCACGACGTCGATTCAAGAAACCAACAGATCATGATGATGCCTTTGAATGATGGCTCCTCCGTTCATGCTCTTTACAATGGCTTCTCCTCATCTGGATCTCTTCCTAACTTTCATATCCCTCAGGTGATCTATCTCTTTCTTTTTAGTCTTTATGTATTTATATCAAAACGTTACTAATGATAAAATATGTATATAGGGATCGGGAGGTGGAATGATGAACCAAGAAAGACAAACGCAAACGCAAACGCAACCGCAGGCAAGTGCGTCTACAGCTACGGGTGGTACGGTGGCGGCGGCTCCGCCGCAGAGTAGGACTAAAGTCCGAGCTAGGAGAGGTCAAGCAACTGATCCTCATAGTATCGCCGAAAGGGTTAGTTTTATTTTATTTTACTTTATAATTCAATTTTTATTTGATTTTGTTCTATGCATATTAATTCGTAACAGTTACCGAGAAAAGTGTCGAAATTGATTTTTTTTTTTGAAAGTTTTATATTTTGAGTAATTTGTGAAGTTTTAAAAATGTTATAATGGGACAGTTACGAAGAGAGAGGATTGCGGAAAGAATGAAAGCTCTTCAAGAACTTGTCCCAAACGGCAATAAGGTAAATTATTTTTTGTTTTAATTCATTTTTACTTTAGTTTCATAAATGAAAGGTTTTATTTTAAATATTTAAAATTAAATGAATCATTAAGAGAGAAAACCGTCACTTACATCATTTTAATAATCATCATCATCATCCACTCTGGAATTGTATGATCTATAATCCCATCTAATTATGAATTCTGATTATTTACAAGTTAAAATATCATAACTCCACTGTTATAATTATCTCTTTATATATATATATATATATATATATATAGTTCTAGACCTAGAATTGAATTGCAGTATACAAAATTGAATTCAAGTGTCAAATTAATATATTTTTTTTTACTCATATAATTGGTGGTTCTTTTAGTCTAATATATATAGAGAGATATAGTATAGTAGTATATCAATCAAATGATTAAAACACTGATTAGCTAATTAATTAGGCTAACAATAATAAAGTTAACTAATGCAGTAGTAATAAATGGGGTTAGGATCTCACTCAGTTCTGACAGTATTAATTTAATTATTTGATAATAATTGACAGACAGACAAGGCATCGATGCTCGATGAGATTATAGATTATGTCAAGTTTTTACAACTCCAAGTCAAGGTCAGATCTTTTTACACTTTTTTTTTATTACATGGTTACTTTTTTATTTTTAATACAAGATGGTAAATCTAGTTTTACAAAGTGATGGAAGATTCTTTCTCTTTGCCTTTTATAGTTGACATATCAAAAAAAAAAAAACTGACATATATTATTGAGTACAATCTCTATATATCATTTAATCAAAATATGGGTCTCTGCAACTAAAATTCCTTATGCTCCCTCCTAAATATTTTATATAAATATTAATGATATTTAATTTTCTGAATTTTTATGACATTTACACAGGTTACATAATGGATATATATTTATATTAAAAGTAGTGGACCAGTGTACTTCAGAATTCTGTTTTTAAATTTATAATTATGTATGTTTTAGGTACTGAGCATGAGCAGATTGGGAGGTGCTGCTTCAGTTTCTTCTCAAATCTCTGAGGTACTTAATTTCATTATCTCTACTCATTTTTTTTCCAATAATTTCCAATAAACATAGATTCAAAGCCAATGTTAAAATTTACTAGGAAAATAAAGAAAATGTTGTGTTTTTGTGTGTTTCAAAAATAGATAAATCGTGCAAGAAGTTCAAACAAATTTTATGTAAAAACAATTCAAGCAACAGAATTACATATATTGATAGATATAAGACAAATCCTAAAATTCTAAAATATTAAACAAAAGAAGAGCACGCGTGCCGACAAATGTATTATCACTTTAGGGTTTCACTTTCATGTTTTGTCTTTTTTGTTTCTTTTAATGACTTTTTTTAAAAATTTATTCAGGCAGGTGGATCTCACGGTAATGCATCCTCCGCCATGGCCGGAGGTAACCAGACGGCCGGAAACTCCTCCAACGACAGTAGCATTACGATGACGGAGCATCAAGTGGCGAAGCTAATGGAAGAAGACATGGGCTCAGCCATGCAATACCTTCAAGGGAAAGGTCTCTGTCTCATGCCAATCTCTTTAGCCACCGCCATCTCAACGGCCACGTGTCACACACGTAACCCTTTGATCCCTGGAGCTGCCGACGTCGGAGTTAACGTTCCTTCTTCTCCTAATCTTTCCGGTATGACTATACAGTCCACGAATACAACAATGGGTAAAGGTAACGGTGTAACTGAGGGGTCGTTGTCTATTGCTGTTAAAGAAGCTGTTTCCGTTTCGAAGCCGTGATAACGGCCGTTTACTTTTGGGGGTTAGGCAGAGAGAGAGAGAGATACGAAAGATAAACAAAACAGAGATAGTGGGATGAAGTGGGAGATAGAGTCAAAGTCTACGAAGAATGAGGTTGAGTTGTGTTGTTGGCCTTATGGGTTCTTTGAACGATGCCGTATTTGTCGTAGAGTTTTGTTTCTTTTAACTACTACTACAGTACTACTACAAAACCACTCAAAGGGACATTTATTTTTCTTTTTCTTTTTTTTTTCTAAATATCTTTGCAATGTTTTTATTTTATGAATAAAGTTGACTTCTGTTTATCCAAATATTAATGGTTAGGAGAAAAAAAATTATACATTTACATATCATATATGACGTACATATCATATATGACATATCAAAGTCTTTTAGAATCTTTAAGTACAAGTTGGACTTATTTGGAAAATTTGGAATACTATGGAGAAGTTGTGCTGAAGAAACGTATGCATAGAGAGCAAATCTGGTGTGGATGTGGCTCGACACCACCTTTGGTGTCGGTTTACACCAATATATGACGACAACTGAATTTTGCACTTTTTTAACTTTTGAAAATTTGCAAATTTTTTTGGTTAGTTTTCCTTCTTTACCATAAAAGCCCAAATCGTGTTATATATACATTATATGATTTTTAGGTCAATGTTTAGACTTTAGACTTATGCTTGATTTTCTGGAAACTTGAGAGAATAGCTTAGTTTTGGAGAAACAAATCAGACTCATCATCCGAGAGAGAAAATTTCAAAAGTCTCTTACTTCTTTATTTGATTTCTTAATGCGATTTATTCAGTTTATGAAATTTGTTTCATTCCTAATGTCTGAATAGTTTGTTTGTTTGTTAGGTTTAGGATACTCATTAGAGATTTCATGACTTGCTAGATTAATTTGTTAGTTAATTAGGATTGATAAATTTAATTGTTCTTCACTGTAGGTTGTTCTTAATGTTAAATCTAGACTGGCCACCTGAATTTTAGATCTTAGGCTAATTGATTTGACATGGAAGTGTGATCAATTAGTAGACAAAACCTAGGGTAAGCGAAATTACTATTCACAAAGGAATTTGGTAAACATATCGAGCTTGACATTAATGTTAGTTTTTTTTTCTAAACATATCAAACTTGACATTAATGATAGTTTTATCTTTAGGATTTGCAAGGGAATTTGGAATTCTAATTTTTAGACTTAGATAATCTTCGCATCAAGTCTTAAACTTAAAACATAAAGGTAAAATCAACCAAGTTCCGATGCGAAGATTACCTAAGTCTAAAAATTAGAATTCCAAATTCCTTTACGAATCCTAACGATAAAACTAACATTATTGCCAAGCTCAAAATGTTTACAAAATCCCTAAACCAAATATCTTTGCCAATAAGTAGTTTACTCACCCTAGGTTATGTTAAGTAATTAATCACAATTTTATGTCAAATCAAATATATCTAATTTCCATGTGATTAGTCTAGATTTAACTTTAAAAACAACTTATGGAAAAAAACAGTTACAGTTATGAATTCTAACTAACAGCAAACCTAGCAAATCATGAATACTGAAATCTATAATGAGAACTTTAAACCTAACAAATATTCTATTCAAACATAGTGAATGAAACAAACATTAGAAACTGAATAAATTGCATTAAAAATCAATAAAAGAAGTAAATGAGTTCGAAATCTTCTCACTGCATGATATATCTCCAAAAGCTTTAAAGCGATATTTTCCAAGAGTTTGCGATAAAGAAAATTATATTACAGAATATGATATGCTCAAATTTGTTAGTTTAAAGTTATGAATCCTACAATCATAGATTCCAACTTTATCGTTAATACTACAAACTAGATTTTAACCCGCGGTACACCGCGGGACGACATTGTAAAATATATTCTTTTTATTAATTTTGTTTGGTATATATATAAGAGTGTATTACTATATTTTGATTGTTAATTCTATGATTTAACCCGTAGAATATTATATGATAATTTATTTTTTATATAATCGTAATTTAATCAAATTAATAAATATAATATTTAAAATAATGAAATGATATTGACATAATATTTGTTTACATAATATAATTTCATATTAAAATATTTTGTGAGTTATACAAGACAACCCGTAAAATATCTATAATCATAATTATGTAAATTATAACCCGTTCTATCACATGACCCGTGCTACACAATTATCAATCATACTTTAGTACATCCATTTTTGTATCGTTTAAGTAATACATCTGTTTCTAAAAAATCAAATTGCTGCAAAAAAAAAATTATATATTTTTTATACATACAGTATGTTTATGTAATAATATAATTTTAAAAAGATTTGATTGAAATTATTCATCAAAAGGAAATATCCAACTGTTAAATATCATATGTAACACGTATGGTTATCTAATAAGTTGCTGGTTTGTGGATTCAAATCTTTGCAATTGAATTTGAATTGCATAGTGGTTCCTAAAGACTTTTTTTTTGTTGCAGAAAGAGGAGTTTAGTTATCTCTAGTTTGGTAATAAGACTCATTTAATGATTCAAAAGTCAGGAATTCCAATAATATACGTGTACTTTACAATTTAAGGTTATGTGAGAATTGTATTGTAAACATACTCTCAATAATAGCTAAAAACAATGTAAATGGAAGGATTTCATGTTTCTTATACTAATCGTTTTTTCATTTGCCTTTGTTTGACATGTCCAATTATCAATGTTTTTAGTTTTTGTTTTTTAAAGAATTCAAAAACTAATATAACATAGAAGCTAGATGTAGAAAAAAAAAACAAAGAATAACAATATATGAACATTTCTCCATTGTATTTTTTTCCAACACTCATCGCATTAATAGTTCTAAATTTCTAAATAATAGATACACAAAGATGCCACATGGTGACCAAAAACAAAAAGAAAAAGAAACCACATACATGTCATTTGAAAAATAAAATAAGATTGGTCAAACCAAAGCTTTCAATATGTTTTTCCATTCTCAAAGAGTCATGGAAACATCTCATAGGAAGTAATTAAACGTTGTTTGCTTTTGGTAGAGATCGAGGAAGTGTTTTTCGTATTTGGTGAGTGTAGATTGTGTGAGCGAGAGTCCTATTTGTATTGGTGTGAAAAGATTGCAGTTGCCGAAAATTTTGATGAGCGGTAGAAAATATCAAAAGCAATGGAATATGCTAGATTTTATAGAGATATTTTAGGAGTAATTGGTATTCTATATAAGTAACAATTCTTATTTGTTAATGTTTGTGTTATGTTTTGATAATATTAAAAATGGAAAATCTGTGACCGTTGAGATTTTTAAGGCCAATATTTTTGGGTGAGATTTCATTAATTTTAGCATAAGAACGTAATATTACCATAATAAATCAGAAATATTTATGGTAAGATTTTTTTTGTTAACAAAATCGAAATGAGTTATTTTTTTAACTATTAATCCTTTAAAATGTTATATTTAAAAAAATGGCAAAGATTTATGATTACAAATAATACAAAATAAAAGAGTATGGAGTACACACAGGAAACAAGGAAGACGATCTCAGTTGTTGGAGATCCTCAAGGGAGAATCGTGTGAGGATCCTCAACAATTTTGTTCCGGTCTTGGCTTTCCAGGTTGAACGCTAGGCCGAAAATTCTTGCTTTGGATTATTTCGATGAAAGACTATGTTTAACTTTGATTTTCTATGGAAATGTTCTATGTTTAGGCTTTGATTTGATGACAAAATTGTTGAGAATGACTCTGTTTACACTGTAAAAAAAAGGAGCTAAACGAAACTTCTTCTGTAATCACAATTGGCCAATCAAGCTACAATGTGAGATAAACTTATGAAAGTATCTTCTTGTGGTTTGTTCTTTTTCTGAAAAGGATCTAACAGTAAGCAACATACATGTGAGATAAACTTATGAAAGTAATCGCAAATTCGCAACCACTGAATTTTTTCTGAAGCATGAGCCTTTTGTACTGTAGTCTGTAGAGGTTGTAGATATGCTGAAAATTTTGCCATTGTTCGATGTAGTATAAGCTTTTCATAACTTTTGTTATTGTTTTCCCAAATCAGAGCCTTTTAGTTGTCGTAGATTTACTTCTTTTTTTAGCGTATGACTACTACATTCTAGTTTGAAGTAGTGGTGTCTGCAAAAGATGGGTTAAGTGTTAAAGAATTTAGCAAACTAACTAGCGATTATAGATTTTTACGGGTGTGTTGTTCCCGATGGTTGAAGAGCAAAGTCTTCAGCAGCAGATCATGTTGGTTCTTTTACTTCTCATGTTTAGAAGTCAAATCTCACTTTTAACTGCCCTCAAAAGCAATTAACTGTTGCAAACTTGCAACCACTCACATGTTCATAAGTTCATTATACTTCCTCTCTATCATTAACACACAAATTAAAAGATTGTTATAAAAATTTTGTTTTAAGAAAATACAATAACAAAAGATCATATATTATATCCGCCTAAACACTATTTAACCAATTAAAAAACAAATAATTATACATACAAAAAAATATTTATTAGGTTATTAATTTTACTCTAGAAATGTAAAACATTCTTTCAAATGAAAAACAGAATTCTCCGACGACCAAAAAAAAAACAAAACAGAATTCTCTTAAATACCATTAAAATGAATATTTTTCAAAAATACTAGAATCAATGAACAAAAGCAGTGTCTTCCTTACAAGGGCAACATGGATAAAATCCAATTCTGTCTCAAGAAACAAAACATGCTATAAGGTTGGTGTAACTTGTACGAACATGAATAGACTTGTATTAGCCTATAACATGATATAACGTCAACTAATTCGCTTGCTTGTAGCAAGAAACATACTGAAACTGTTTTAGCCTCTATATATATATATATATATTTAGATTGATCCAAATTAAGAGATTAATTACTAACCATATAACATGCTCTTGTCTCGGATCTGAGGATGTATGGGTTTCGGCTCAGAACTTTTTTGATTATTCATTAAAAAAGATTAATTACTAAATTAAATCATAAAATATTACAGTTAGTTGAGTTATTTTCATACATAATTACTCTTTTCTGCTTTGCTAGGAATAATAGAAAAATCAAATTTACCCTAAAAAATAATTCCAGCGATTTCAAAAAATATCAATATAATTTTAAAAGTCTGACGGATTAGTTACGACAGATTTGTTTGTGTACGACAGATTAATTTGTGCATGACATATTTTATCTGGCAGACTTATTTTAGTTGGCAGATTTATTTGAAAATAATTACGACAGATTTATAACTAGTGATAGATTTAATTTTTACAACATACTTATTTTCAAAGATACCACAGACCTTCATTAATATAAGACTAACTTGATATAATGTCTAGTAAATTTATTCTTTTACAGTTGTTTCAGGAACTAAATTTATTACTATATTCTTTTTAATATAGTATATTTTTTTCAGCTTAATACGACAGACATAATATTTATATGACAGACTTTTTCTATTACTTGCTATTTTTAAAGTTTGGTTTTTTGGACTTTAACATAAATATTGTGTCATTCTAGTAATGATCAATGATAGAGGGTTAATTCAGTAATTTTTTTGCCAAAATTTTGTCAATCTAGTTAATTATCACTAAATATAATACAAGTTCTCAAGCTTATAGGTGGAAAATTAGTCCCTATGTAACGTACGCGAAAATAAAATTTTAGTCAAGAATTTTGTTTATAGAATTTTTCTGAAAATATCTCATAATTTTTGGACGGAACGCCAATCTTTTCATATCTAAAAATTACCCTGAAACTTTAACATGGCATCCTATCTTTTGGAATTTGAATCAAAATGGTATTACCATATTATTAAGATGAAAATAAATAAGAATAATTCAAAAAGGCAGTAAAATACTTTAAAAACTAAAGTAAATAATATATAAGCAGTGTAATAATTGATAACAATAAAATATTACAAGAATGGAGATATCTAAATAAGATTAAAGTCACAATGATACAAGTCACGATGCTAAGAAAAACATCGAAAAGACAATATAAACTGAAACTGTTGCAAGGCAAAGCAAAATTTATGTGATAGAGGCGACGTGGAGTTTATATGATCATGAAATCGTGGAGTTGATGTGATCATGGCTACGTGGAGTTAATGTGATCGTGAAATCGTGAAGTTTATGTGATCGTGAAATTGTGAAGGATGGTGAAATTGTAGAGTTTATGTGATCATGCTGATCCGTAGTTTATGTGATCGTGAAATTGTGGAGTTTATGTGAACGTGAAATTGTGGAGTTTATATGATCATGAAATTGTGGAGTTGATGTGAACGTGAAATTGTGGAGTTTGTGTGATCGTGAAATTGTGGAGTTTATATGATCATGAAATTGTGGAGTTGATGTGATCGTGGCTACGTGGAGTTAATATGATCGTGAAATTGTGGAGTTAATATGATCGTGAAATTGTGGAGGATGGTGAAATTGTGGAGTTTATGTGATCATGCTGATCTGTAGTTTATCTGATCGTGAAATTGTGGAGTTTATGTGAACGTGAAACTGTGGAGTTTATGTGAACGTGAAATTGTGGAGTTTATGTGATCGTGAAATTGAGGAAGATGGTGAAATTGTGGAGTTTATGTGATCGTGGCGACGCGGAGTTAATGTGATCGTGAAATCGTGAAGTTTACATGATAGTGAAATTGTGGAGTTTATGTGATCGTGGTGATGCGTAGTTTATGTGATCTTGAAATTGTGGAGTTTATGTGATCGTAAGATTGTAGAGTTTATGTGATCGAGAAATCGTAGAGATTATGTGATCGTGGAATTGTGGAGTTTATGCAATCTTAATGTTGTGGATTTTATGTGATCGTGAAATAGTATGTGATCGTGAAATCTTGGAGTTTATGTAATCGTGTAGTTGATGTGATTGTGAAATTGTGGAGTTTATGCAATCTTAAAGTTGTGAAGTTTATGTGATAGTGAAATTGTGGAGTTTATGTGATCGTGAAATTGTGAAGTTTAATTTTGCATCTTTTTTAATTGAATTTGTGTAGTTTTGGTCGTGGTTCGTGTTTTTATGTTAAGTTTAACCGTAACTCAGTTACGTACGTCATCCAAGGGTCACTTATTCTTGGCTAAACCAAAATTCCGTGATGCTCCTACAAAAAAATAGAACATTGTTATTACTTTAAGCACAGTTTTTTTTTTTCAAAAGTATAATCACAATATCAAGTTTATACAATCAAATTATTAGCCAAGAAATAAACCATACTATACTCAGACAAGACGAGGTTGCTTATCATACTTTTAACCTGGCCACTGAAACTTATGACAACTTATACCGTGAATCAAATTTTACCTTAGCAAGGATCTGATTGGCTGTGCCATATCCACAAAATTTTTAATTTTAAGTGTTGTTAGTCCTAAAAAAATAGAGATTCAATTATAGCATTATGTAAGAGTTAGTAAACACTAGTGCTTTAACCTGGACAAATTTTCAAACGACAGATAAATTTCACATGAAACCATGAAAATTATGACGATTAAATACGCAGAGAGCAGATAAGCAAAATACTAAAGAAACATGGTTCAATTTACCTTAGCATCATAAATCAATTTAGAGAACCGGCAAGCCAGTTTCCTACTCACCTTCTCCCTTACGAATTTCACACAGCAGTTTCTGTTGGACTTGTGTACTCAATGATTTCAGTGCATAAATTGGATGACTTTATTGTTCCCAGATTTTGCTGATTACTTTTTCTGGTACATGAATCCTATAGTGTAGAGTAACAAAAGTAACTGTTAGAACTGATGAACAAAAGTAACTGTAAGAACTGATGGTTATAGGTCTATTTAGTGTAGCTACAGAATTATGACCTTGAAAAGCATGTATGTTGTTCCTATTTCTACCTGGGATATCAGTATTTCAAACCAAAGCTGCTGCGCCAGAACAACCTTCTTGGCCTTTCCCTAAAGATATGGACAAACATAACTGGTATTGAGATTACAGGAATTTTAGTGTCTAACCAAATAGGGATTCACCTGTCTTTCATACTTCGTGTATAGTGTCTCAAATTCAGTGCCCCAGCAATCTTCCAAACCCGGAGCTTCGTTTAGACAAAACAGTGACCACTGCCCATTGCTCTGGACCCTCTCCACGAAAAGATCTGGAACCCAGAGAGCATAAAACAAGTCTCTACCGTTGTGTTCTTCCTGAAATGGGAAAAAGGTGTATTAGAGGTTGTATCAGCCCGAATTGGATTTTACATATGGGGAGAATATATGGTGAAATAAAGGTAAATGTACCTTCCCATGGTTCCGCAACTCTAGAAACTCAAAGACAACAGCATGCCATGGCTCCAGGTATACATCAAAGGCTCCTTCACAAATTACAAAATATACATCAGATTCACTAAAGACCATCGAAAACACAGAAAATGGTAGCAAAATATATGCTGATATGCACCCTTTCTCTTGCCTCCTTGGTCAACATAACGAGCAGTAGCATTGAATACACGCAGCATTGGAACAATATCATTAGATGTTCCATTTGTGCCACGAATGTTATGAACTGAAACACCAATACCGCCAGCAGATTTGCTTATAACAGCACACTCTTTTGAGTGTTTCATCAATGCGATCATCTTCCATGCACACCAGAAAGCAGCTGCTTAGTTGCCAAGTCAATTATTTTTAATAGCAGATCAGCAAAATCACATTTCAAAGTATACTCCCTTATATAGATATAATAAAATAGATTATATCAATCTAAAGGTAACTTACTTGAGGCCTTGGAGTTCCAGCGTTGAAGAGAGTAGGAGACGCATGAGTGAACCATCTCTGAGACATCAAATGGTAAGTTTGGATTGCGGAATCAATACAGAAGATATTAAAAAGCTATTAAAAATCTTCAGAAAAATATGTTTAACAAGAAAATGTACCTCAGTGCAAGTCCTCACTAGCCATTGTTCTTTTCCTAAGAGGTCATGGGACATACCTAGTCAAGTTATTTCCTTGCTTTCTACAACAAAAATAAATGTCAGAGAAATTCATTATGATGTCTATCAGTATACACTCAAATGAAAAGCCTCTCTATGTGCTAAACTTACCAGAACTTTAAATATTCTAGATTAAACATAAAATCTGGCACCTCCTTAGATCCCTGGGAGGAAACAAAAAATACTAAGGAAACATGGTATCGGGAAATCAAATCACCTTAACGAGAACTGAAAAAATGCTCAGCCCTCCCGTATTCAGAAGATTTCTAATATGTCATTTACATCATAAAGTGTTGTTAGTCTTAAACTGGAGATTCAATCAAAACAATGGAAAACACAGTCTTTACTATCTTTGGCCAATATTCTAAGAAATTTCTATACCAAGTACCAGTGGCGGACCCAAGAAAAAAAATTAGGGGGGTCAGATTTATTTTGAATACTTAAAATGGTTTTAAAAAACTAATATTGAAATGATACTTGGGAATCGAACTGTGGTTGGGGGTGTCAACTGAAGGGGTAAATCCATCTCTGCTGTCGATACTTCAGCAATTTACTTGCAAAAACATAGTATTTCAATATTTTACCCGGGTCAATTGACCCACCCACTGTCTACCTAGGTCCGCCGCTGCCAAGTACAACTCGTTAAAAATGCTTACCTAATACAAGCCTCTTTAGGTTTTACCAACTCCTTAATAGATACATCACTAGGCTCACACGAAGTTATATTCCTGAAAGTTACACATCAATAATGAACAAGAGGACAAAATCTACATCAAACAGATGAAACCAACACTACTTAATTTGAGAAAACAGTCAAGAAAACACTATTATTCTCTAATCTTGAGGCGTAAGTTTGAAACCCCTGAATACTTAAAATATACATTGGAGTAGTTTACATAAACTCACATTGGTCCTACACGAAAGAGTATAAAGTCATGGAAAAAGGTTTAGCATGAATACCTAATCATTCATGAGCATCTGGAAATGATCCTCTAATCTTACTGAAAAGCTGGTTTAAAGAAGAAATAAGTTAATACAAGCTACATAAATATATATATAATTTCCAGAATCCTCCCTGTCGACATTTGGTTGCTTTCTCAACTCACATAATATTGACATGTAAGGCATTGTTGGAAGCTACCAGTTATAGCAAAGCTTCATCTATTTCTCTTGAAATCAGTGACCTTTATTAGTAAGTCACATAAACAGAATCACATAGAGCAAATAAAATACAAACGTTTTGTTCAACCACACTTGAAACAAAGAGGAAAATAACAGATGCAGATGATGAAAATGTACCTTGGTCTACGTCCACCAGCCATTTGTTCATTTTTGCTGCTCTCGTTCCTCTTGAGATATTATAATTCTGCAAAATAAATGTTGGCATAGAAGAGAATATTTGGATCGCCTGATGTACATGACGTTTCTGAACCAGTTGTCTTAAAACTGAGTTGTCTTGGTTGAAGTCCAAGAGACTGGAGTGTACTGAGCCAAATACAATCACACATATCCTATGTGTTGCAGCAGAGTAGCAAACTCTATGTGAACGTGAAGTAGTGCGGTTTATGCGAACATGAAGTTGTATGAACGTGAACTTGTGTGAACGTGGAGTTAATGTGAACGTGGACCTAATGTGAACGTGGAGTTTGTGTGATGGTTAAGTTTATGTGAACGTGGAGTTTGTGTGTGATGGTGAAGTTTTGGAATTCGTTTTTGCATTTTTGCATTTTCTTTGTGTGTGTTTTATGAATTTTTTTGTTTGGGTTGTGTTTACGTTTTTTTGTTTTCGTGCGTTAGTGTTTTTCTTGTTATGATTGTAATAAGCTTTTTGGCTGTGTTTTTTATGAGAGAGAGGGCGATACCGTAACCTCAGTTGCTTCATCAAAGCGTCCCTTTTTCTTGACTATACCAAGTCAAATTCTTTGCAGCTCCTTAGTCTGAAAAAACAAAACATTTTGTGATGTATTTAATCAGAGTATTATACTCAGACGAGGTTGCTTCTAATTCATACTATATAATATACTCAGAAGAGATATTTCAAGAATATAGTTTTAAATTTCTAATCTGACCCTTAGCATAATCAAGTTTTGCTGACTATTGAAATAGAGATGACACAAACATCAATTAGTGAACACTAAAGGTATCATCTCGTTTTCAATTCTACCACACTTTCAGCCACCAAAATGTAGTTATTTCCTAAGTATTGGCCAAGTTTTGGTAATATCAAGTCTTAGAACTATCGGTGTTTCTAATAAAATATTACCTATCAAGATCTGTTTGAACAACTCTCTTTATCTTCTCTGCTGCAATAGGCTGATCAAAAAGTTTTATGATGTTTTCCTGCAACTCTGCAAGTATACAAGAAGAGATCGTAACTGAGTCACGAAACAGCTTTAAGAGTTGTGAATTAGCAAAAAGTGTCTATGAAACTAAGCCACAGAACTTAACAACCAAAGTTATACAACTGCATCAGGTTTTATCAGACACACATGATGATGATAATTAAGACAAACATAGACAATTCATCACAAAATAGCTCTTAAAATCGTCAAGATTTTCAGAAATTCAAAGGAACAAGTCATCAAATCAAACGTAAATGTAACCAGTTTTCTTTTTTCAAAAACCTAACAACTATAGTACAAACCATTGATGATTTCCATGAAGATACTTCCAAATCCAAACAAATAAGATCATAACAATTTCATAGTCTTTGCTTCTGTCAAGATAAACATTTGGAATACAATCCATTTCCAAAAAGCTGTCCAGTTCTTTTATATGAATGGCTCACAATTATCATTGACCAAATACACACAAGAGACAGAAAATGCAAGCAAGGAATGGCGCAAACAGATTAGATGATAAACACATCTGGTCATGGATAATAATAAAAGACAGATCTTTCCAAATCCCTTAGTAAATGACTGCCCAAATCTACCAAAGCCACATCAGTTTTCTTCCAATTTGGGACTTATCTGAGCTTTCTTAATGTATCAAAATAAGCATGAGCAAAAGCTGAAAGAGCTATATTACTACACAGGATATTTGTCTCTATCTTCTTAACACACTTAGATATACCACTAGTAGCAAACAAATAAGATTACCTTGCCATCGAACTCTCTGCGAGAAAGAACCTCAGGTACAATATAAGCTGCTGGAAAACATATCTTGCATGTAAAAACAAAGGTCTGCAAAAAACAACAATCATAATCCTAGAAGCAGCCTTAAACGATTACAAACACATATTCCTCTTTCCTCCTCTCAACTAATCTCAGGCAACATATAACTCTACAAATTTATCATTTTTGTACACCAATCATGACTTTAAAATGACCAGAAGAAGCACTCACTGAATCTTCCAGCGCTGTAGATAACTAACCGCCAGCAACATCTTCCATAGAAGTGGCTATGCGTTGGTGTCAAAACCACCTGAAAACAATAGAAACTTTAAAACACAACCTTCCGGCTAGAATTTCACAAAAAACATTGCCACCAATCTAGAAAACAAATTGCACAAAATTACGTCTTTAAACCTGATTATATTAGAATGACGAAGTGATCTATGATTAATAATCTCTCTCGCCAAGTTCTCATCAATCTATTATTAATTCACCAGAAACAAAACAAAAAGGTTCAAGATTAAGTAAGTACTCAAAATCGTTGATCTAAGACGACAGAGTATGCAATTAATCTTACTGCCACGCTCGACGTACTTCATAGCAACGAGTTCTTTGGATTTTTTGACTCTCGTGAGCCTTAGCCACTCCAAAATTCCCAGCACCCATGACTTTGACAAGCTCGTACTCTAAGTTCCACAACACAAACCCATAAACAATAACAAAAAAAAATAAAAAACGATTTGAAGCGATAGGAACCCAGATTCAATTACACGCCTCTGTTCTAGAATAATCGGGAAGGATTGTGCACAACACAGAAACAAAAACCCTAATTTCCACAACACAAACCCAGAATTAAACAATAAAAGAAACAGAATCAGAAGAGGGTTTATACCTGTAATTCAATTACAGGCCTCTGCTATGGAATAATCGGGAAGATATTTTTTTCAAGTGTGCGATGAATCAAAAACCATAACTGTAATCGATAAGAACACGATTCATAGTAATCTCAACACTCTGTGACCGATGATCATCATCGCTCGATATTTGAAAAATGAAAAATATTGAAAAGATGATGAATAATTGTATTGTTTGAGTCGGTGATGAATACTGAGAAAAAAAGAAAAGCTTTGTATTTGTAGAATTATAGTGGTTAGGCTGATTAATGAGTAATTACTAAAATGCCCTAGATTGTTCCGTTAAACGACTTAGATTTAAAAATTGAAAACGAGATGTTTCCCCCTAAACTTAAGTTTTATTTTGTCCGTTAAAAACTTAAAACTAATTCGAATCACATGGACTAAACACGAGACTAAACCATGTTTAATTAGTGTTGCATTTCCGGTTTGTTTTCTAAACCGAAATTTAACCAGAGTCTACCAAAATTCTAAAACCACTCCCTGAAATTTCCTGTATTATTTTTTGAGCCTTATATTTTTTGTTTCTACACAACAAGACCAAAGCTTCTTCTACACCTTCTAATTTTTTTGACGATTTCTTTGATAAAATGGAGGGAGGGAACTATGTATCAAGAATCAATAGGGAACTGAAATGAATAATCGTAGTGCTTTATCGATATGGAGTTGAGCTAAGTACAAAAGTGCTAAATTAGAGAGAACTTGTGTACCAAGTAATGAGCTAGAGACTTCTCATAGGTGATGATCCCTTGTTCCTATATCTTTGCTTGGAAAAAACAGTTCGTTACACTTCATTAGGTTAACTAGCCTATTCATTTGGTGACACTTCAACTGCATGCCGAGCTAGGAGTTTGAAGTGTTTCATGTGTTTAAAGTGCTGCTCAAAAGTGTTTAGGTTCTGTATCGAGCTAATGCATGCCTATAGAACAATGTCTGTAGCAGCGTTTAGCTCTTATAAGCTTTAATTCGTTCTGATCAGACATGTGCGATGGGGAAATAGAGAACTATCTCTGCTTCTGATTTCCATTACAAAATGTCATGTTTATAACCTAGGCATGAAATGGTAACACATCAAAAACATTCAGCATAATTCAACCATATTTAACAAGTTTTTCAATACCAGTTAATACATAGGTACGCATAAAAAAATCGGATAATAACGAATACACAACTCTAGTTAAAAGTATTTTAGTTATAAAATACACATTTTTCTAATTTGCAAATAAAACATGACATTATAAATTTATATTTTCAAATAGATTAGATGACGACCAAAAAAAAAAAGATTAGATATACGAATGCTATATATAAGTATTCATATAATAAAAATCACTACCAAAATAAACTATAGTAGAATCCAAGTCCCAGTATTTCGGTTAACGTAACTATGGATAATTTTGGATGACTTCAATAAAATTTACATATTATAATATATCTTAGAACCAACTCATAACTATAGTAAAATAGTATTTAAACTATCAAAATTTTAGTAAAGTTCTTACTCATCTTCCTCATATTATTGATTAAACTACTAAATAGCAATAGGAAAAAACAATTAGATAATACATTAAATTATTATATTAATCTTTCAATAATGCTTTCATAAAGATTTTTTATTAATTATTTACATATTTTTAATAGTTCAACAATTTAACATGGTAGAATAGCTCAATTTTGATTGATATAATTTATATTAGTATTAATTTTAATATGCATTTATTAGTGTAAGAATTATTTAATTAATATTTGTAATTATTTGATGATTTTTAAGTAAAAATCTTAATTATTTTGCTAGATTTTTGTAAGAAAATCACAAATAAAAATTCATGCTTTAAGCTTGGAATTCTATAAGCATATTAATCTTCTCTGTTTCTAACAAAATTTTCTTACACCCTACAAAAAAAGTTTTGAGTTTTCAAAATCAAAAATAAAAAGTTTTGAGATAAGATATCATCTTCAATCGCAAACATGGAAGAACTTGGAACGAATAAAAATACATCATCTTTGTTTGCAGACTGGTCTCAGCTCCCTGAAGAGCTACTGCACCTTATCTCGACGCATCTAGATGATTACTGTTTCGATGTTGTTCATGCTCGCTCTGTCTGCAGCTCATGGCGATCAGCATTTCCATTTCCTCCTTCCCTATTACGAACATGTTACACTCTTCCATCATTCCCTGAAGAAAGCAAAGACTTGTGCACCCTGGAGAAGGTCCCTTGGTTCCTCTTTAGAGTCCGAGCTCCTGATCCCGATGCTGCTGAGTATTTTCTAGGTGTAATAGCCCGAGATGAGTCAGGGGATCAGATGGAGCTTCTTCCATCTCCAACCCTTCAGTGCTCAGTGAAAGTGTATAACTCAGGATCTTATCCCACCTTGATGAACATGCTAGACTGCCAGATCATCCCTCTGGGCCATTACTACAGAATTATGGGTAGAGACAATCATGTGGATTGTCTTCCGCTAGACAAGGAAGGAGGATTCGTTGTGCTTTGTCGTAACCAAAACGATATCATGGTGTTAACAAGTGTCGAAATGAGGTGGAAGCAGCTTAACGACCTCTCAAATTGTTTTTCCGCGGATGTAGTTACTTTTAAAAGTAGGTTTTATGTAAAAACTTACTCGGCCAACAACATCAGAGAAAATAATTGTCGCTATTGATCCTTATTCGCTGAAGGAGACTCTCATAATGCCCTCACCTCAGGGGGGACCAATGTACTATCTAGTTCCATATGGCAATGATGAACTCTTCTTGGTTGAGGTCTTTTACCAAACTCCTCGTGTATTTGATTCGAGTGAATTTACATGTAGAGTGAGTAGGCTAGATGACAAGACTGGTACATGGGTTGTAGTTAAGGATTTGGGGAACCGTGTACTGTTTATTGGACTTACAGGAAACATGTCTTGCTCGGCTAAGGACCTTCCTCATGGGTGTGGTGTTAGTGGGAACTCGATTCTTTTCACCAATTTGTCAGACTATGTAATTTTCCCTTTTAAATATGGAGTAAACACAGGAAATATGGAAGACGATCTCAATTGTTGGAGACGCGTATGGGAGAATCGCTTGGTGAAGCTCAAATCATCCTTTCAAGCTTTCCGGGTTGAGCGATAGGCAATATAAATATCGATTTGGTTTGTTCTGTTTTTATTACATGAAATAATACTCTTACTTTTTTTAGGTTTAGATTCTTTTATATATGATGTTAACTATTGTTATATGGAGACTGGATCACTTGTGTTTAAGTACTATTTATATTGATTTCGTTCGAAACTATCATCTACGTACCATATGCTAATGATAACCATGTATTTTGTCTTGATGAACTCACTGTGTCCGGCTGTGTTCTTCGTATAACACTGTCATGTTTCTTACTAAAATTCCCAACCATGCGAAAACTCGAATTGTACTGAAGATCTTGACAAACCTGTTATGTTTGAGTTTTGTAGTAGTGTAGCAAGTTTGACTATTTTCATTGATTTAAGGAGGAAAATACTAGAATCAGTGAACAGAAAGCAGAGTCTTTCTTACAAGGGCAACATGGATAAAATCCAATTCTGTCTCAAGAAACAAAACAAGGTATAAGGTTGGTGTAACTTGTACGAACATGAAGAGACTTGTATTAGCCTATAACACAATATAACGTCAACTAATTCGTTTGCTTGTAGCAAGAAACATACTGAAACTGTTTTAGCCAATATATATATAATACAAGTTCTCAAGCTTATAGGTGGAAAATTAGTCCATATGTAAACATACGTGAAGAGATAATATTAGTCCGGAATTATTTTTATAGAATAATTCATAACTTTTGGAAGGAACCCCAATCTTTTCATATATACAAAAATATCCTGAAACTTTAACGTGGCATTCATATCGTTTGGAATTTGAATCAAAATGGTATTACCATATTATTAAGATGAAAATAAATAAGAATATATAATTCAAAAAGACAGTAAAATACTTTAAAAACTAAAGAAAATATATAAGCAGTTGATAACAATAAAAATTACAAGAATGGAAATAACTAAACAAAATACAAGTCACAAGAAAAACATCGAAAAAGGATCTAAACTATGACTGTTGCAAGGCGAAGCAAACTTTACGTGATCGTGGCGACTTGGAGTTTATTTGATCGTAAAGTTGCGGAGTTTATGTGATCATGGCGACGCGGAGTTAATTTGATTGTGAAATCGTGGAGATTATGTGATCATGAAATTGTGGAGGATCGTAATGTTGTGGAGTTTATGTGATAGTGAAATTGTGGAGTTTATGTGATCGTAATGTTGTGGAGTTTATGCGATCATAACGTTGTGGAGTTTATGTGATAGTGAAATTGTAGAGTTCATGTGAAAGTGGCGACGCGTATTTTATGTGAGCGTGAAATTGTAAAATCGTGAAATTGTAGAAGGCATGGTGATGCTCCTGCCATCTCCGGAGTTGCTCTCTAAATACATTGACCGGTTGGTTTGTAAGAGGCTCTCTTCTTTTCTGCAACAAGGGAGTTCCAAGTTCAAAGAGGGGCTGCAACTATGATTTGGCTCAAGATCCAGAGATAATCCTTAGCTCTTTGTCAAGCTTCAGATCTTATCAAACATTTTCAAGCACAAGATGCATATATTGTAAAACAGTTTTTTTTTGTTGAATAAATTTTGCATTCATTCAAAAAAAGAAATTGTGGAGTTTATGTGATCGTGAAATTGTGGAGTTTATGTGATCGTAAAATTGTGGAGTTTATGCGATCGTGAAGTTGTGGAGTTTTTTTTTTATCGTGAAATTGTGGAGTTTTTGTGATCGTGAAATTGTAGAGTTTATGTAAAATTGTGGAGTTTATAAGATCGTAAAGTTGTGGAGTTTATGTGATCATGAGATTGTGAAGTTTATGTGATCGTGAAATCGTGAAGTTTATGTGATCTTGAAATTGTAAAGTTTTTGTGATCGTGAAATTGTAGAGTTTATGTGAAATTGTGAAGTTGATGCGATCGTAAAGCTGTGGAGTTTAGGTGATCGTGGAGTTTTATGTGATCGTGAAATCGTGGAGTTTTATGTGATCGTGAAATCGTGGAGTTTACGCGATCTTAAAGTTGTGAAATTTATGTGATCGTAAAATTGTGTAGTTTATGTAATTGTGAAATTGTGGTGTTTAATTTTGCTTCTTTTTAACTTGATTTGTGTGTTTCCTTTGTGTGTGTATCCTTTTTGGTATAATGTTTTTGTAGTTTTGGTTGTGTTTTGTGTTTTTGTGTTAAGTTTACCGTAACTCAGTTACATACGTCATCCAAGAGTCACTTCTTCTCCTACAAGAAAATAGAACATTGTTATTACTTAGTAGAGTTTTTTTTTCAAATGTATAATCACAATATAAAGTTTATACAATCAAATGATTAGCCAAGAAATAAACCATACTATACTCAGACGAGAGACGAGAGGAGGGTGCTTCTCATTCATTTTTTTAACCTGGCCAAAGTAATGCAAAAGTATCAAACGACAGATGAATTCGTTGAAAACAATGAAGGCAAGTAACTTATAACAAGTAAAAAGAAACATTGTACCGTGAAATCAAATTTTACCTAAACAAGGCTCTTTCATCCACGGAACTTTAAAATTTTCCGTGATATATTTTAGTGTTGTTAATCGTAAAGTAGAGATTCAATCAAAGCATTATGTAAGTGTTAGTAATCACTAGAGCTTTAACCTGGACAAATTTTCAAACCACAGATAAATTTCATATAAAACCATGAAACTTATGACGAGTAAAGAGGGGGAGAACAAAGACACAAATACTAAAGAAACATGGTACCATGAAATCAAATTACCTTAACAAGAACTGAAAATAATGTTCAGTCCTCCCATATTCACAAGACTTCTAATATGTCATTGACATCATAAAGTGTTGTTAGTCCTAAACTGGAGATTCAATCAAAACAATGTTATACGACATTAAACACTAGAAAGCACAGTCAAAATTATCTTTGGCCAATATTCTAAGAAATTTCTATACCAAGTACAACTCGTTAAAAATGCTTACTTATGCAAGCCTCTTTACGCTTCACCAATTCCTCAATAGATACATCACCGGGCTCACACAAAGTTATATTCCTGAAATTACACATTAATTATGAACAAGAGGACAAAATCTACATCAAACAGATGAAACCACACTACTTAATTTGAGAAAACAGACAAGAAAACACTAAGATTCTCTAATCTTGAGGCCTAAGTTTGAAACCTGGTGAGTGCTATCCTCTGAATAAATGGAAGATTATAACTGATATTCCTGAATACATATACATTGAAGTAGTTTACATAAACTCATATTGGTTCTACTAGAAAAGAGTATAAAGTCATGGAAAAAGGTTTAGCATGATTACCTAATCATTCATGAGTATCTGAAAATGATCCTCTTTTCTTATTGAAAAGCTGGTTTAAAGTAGAAATAAGTTAATTCAAGCTACACCTACAAATATATATATTTAAAACATCATGAAAACCAAGATAACAAATTTACAGAATCCTCCCTGTCTACATTTGGTTGCATGCTCAACTCACATAATATTGACATGTAAGGCATTATTGAAAGCTACCAGTAAAAGCAAATCTTCATCTTCACTAGTTCACCTGATCTATTTCTCTTGAAATCAATGACCTTTATTAGTAAGTCACACAAACAGAATAACATAGAGCAAACAAAATACAAACGTTTTGTTCATCCACACTTGAAACAGAGAGGAAATTAAGTAACAAGCTATAGAAAATGGTAGAGATGCAGATGAACAAAATGTACCTCAGTGCACGTCCACCAGCCATTGTTCATTTTTTTATGCTCTATAAATGTAGGCATAGAAGAGAATATTTGGATCGCCTGATGTACATGACAATGATGAACCATTAGTCTTAAAACTGTGTTGTCTTGGTTTAATTCCAAGAGACTGGAGTGTACTGAGCCAAATACATCACATATATCCTATGTGTTGCAGAGGAATCAAAGTAGCAAACTCTATGTGAACGTGAAGTAGTGTGAACGTGAAGTTGTATGATAGTGAAGTTGTGTGAACGTGGATCTAATGTGGACGTGGAGCTAATGTGAACTTGAAGTTTGTGTGAACGTGGAATTTGTGTGATGGTGGAGTTATGTGAGCGTGGAGTTTATGTGATGGTAAAGTTGTGGAACCGTTTTTGCATTTTTATGTTTTATTTGTGTGTGTTTTATGAAGTTTTTGTTTTGGTTGTGTTTTACGTTTTCGTGCGTTAGTGTTTTCTTGTTTTGATTGTAAGAACTAAGAAGCTTTTTTGGCTGTGTTTTTATGAGAGAGAGAGGGCGATATCTTAACCTCAGTTGCTTCATCAAAGCGTCCCTTTTTCTTGACTATACCAAGTCACCTTCAAATTCTTTGCAGCTCCTTAGTCTGAAAAAACAAAACATTTTGTGATGTATATGATCAGAGTAATATACTCAGATGAGGTTGCTTCTAAATCATATTTTATAATATACTCAGAAGAGATATTTCAAGAATATAGTTTTAAATTTCTAATCTGCCCCTATAGCATAATCAAGTTTTGCTGACTATTGAAATGGACATAACACATACATTAATTAGAGAACACTAAACGTATCATCTCTTTTTCACTTCTACCACACACTCAAGCCACTAAGCATTGGCCAAGTTTTGGTAATGTCAAGTCTTAGAACTATCGATATTTCTAATAAAATATTACCTATCAAGCTCTTTTTGAACAACTCTCTTTACTCTCTGCTGCGATAGGCTGATCAGAAAGCTTTATGATGTTTTCCTGCAACTCTGCAAGTATACAAGAAGAGATTGTAAGTGAGACACGAAACAGTTTTAAGAGTTGTGAATTAGCAAAAAGTGACTACATAAACTGAGCCACAGAACTTAACAACCAAACTTATACAACTGCATTGGGATTTATTAGGCACACATGATGACGATAATTAAGACAAACATAGACAAATCATCAAAAAACAGCTCTTAAAATTGCAAGATTTTCAGAAATTCAAAGAAACAAGTCATCAAATCAAACACATTGATGATTTGCATGAAGTCGCTTCCAAATCCAAACAAATAAGATCATAACAATTTCATAGTCTTTGCTTCTGTCAAGATACATTTCCAAAAAGTTGTCCAGTTCTTTTATATGAATGGCTCAGGGTTAGAATGCTCACAATTATCATTGACCAAATACACACAAGAGACAGATAACGCAAGCAAGGGATGGCGCAAACAGATTAGATGATAAAGACATCTGGTCATGGATCTTTCGAAATCCCTTAGTAAATGACTGCCCAAATCTACCAAAGCCACAGCAGATTTCTGCCAAGTTGGGACTTATCTAAGCTTTCTTTTTTCCTTTTTTTTTTTGTAAACCATCTAAGCTTTCTTAATGAATCAAAATATTATGCATGAGAAAAAGTTGAAAGAGCTATATTACTACACAAGATGTTTGTCTCTATCAAGGTGCTTAGCACACGATATACCACTACTAGCAAACCAATAAGATTACCTTGACATCATACTCTCTGCGAGAAAGAACCTCATGTGCAATATATGGAGGAGTTCCAACAGTTGATTTGGGCCTAGAGTGAAACAGTGAGAACTACAACAAAAGAAAATTAGCTCACAGGAAAATGACAAGGTCCCTCGCAAATGGAAGGAAAGAGAAACAAAAACGGAGAAATCAATTGCGTATTGTGGGATAGATGCCAAACCTTGGAAGAACCAAAATCACGTATTTTCAAGCTTGACATCTCTGTGGCATATTTGCTGTGACAATAAACGAAATAACATGAGTACAGAACGCACAGAGATACCACAGAATAATAAGCCATCCATTTTCATTCCTTACCATAGCGTGGCAATAGCTGAATCCTGATATAAGCCGCTGGAAAAAGTATCTTGCCTGAAAAAACAAAGATGTGCAAAAACAAAAAGCTATCATAACCCGAGAAGCTGTTCCAAACCATTTACAGCGCTACATAGACGCTATATATTCCTCTTTCCTCCTCTCAACTAATCTCAGACCAATCATGACCAGGAGAAGGACTCACCTCATCCTCACTGAATCTTCCAGCGCTCAAATAACTCACCGCCAGCAGCATAATCCATAGCAATGGTGATATCCGTTAGGGTCAAAACCACCTGAAAGCAACAGAAACTTTAAAACACAACCTTCCACCTGAAAGATAGAGAAAATTATTTGCAGAAGCTTACCTCTTTAAACATGATTATATTAAAACACAATCTCTCTCGCCACGTTCTCATCAATCTATTATTATGAATTCACCAAAAACAAAAAAAAGGTTCAAGATTATGCAATTAAACTTCATAGCAACGATTATGCAACGTAAACAAAAGAAAAGGTTCTCATCACTCAAAATCGTTGATCTAAGTCTAACACGAAAGAGTATGCAATTAAACTTCATAGCCACTCCAAAATTCCCAGCACCGATGTCTTTTACAAGCTCGTACTTTTTCCATTTTTTTTTTTTTTTACTCGCAACGAAATCAAAACAAAAACCCTAAGTTCCACAACACAAACCCAGAAAAAAACAAAATCAGAAGAATTTGTAAAAAGAGATAAGAGCCCAGATACGGATGATTCTTGGATGTTGTCAAAAAACTTTGTTGAGTTTTTTCCTCACTTCCAGCTTGAGGACAAGCTGTGTCTCCGGGGAGGAAGTATTGATAGGATTCATCAAACATATTTCAGAAAGAAGAAGCCGTTAGATACAGAGGCGGATTTGCCACGTCAGCCTAGTTTGATATTAAGCAAAGACTCTGTGGGAAAAGGTGGGTTTGAGTAAACCAATGAAATGAAACACTCGCCTCGAAACAGAAGGTTTGCTGTTAGGCTGAGCTCGGGGATATAAAGCCGTTGCAGAGCTCCTTCTTCTTCCTCACGCTTAATCTGGATTGTGAATTCTCAGGTGATGTGCTTGAGTCTCTGGTGATGTGCTAGAGAGTGGTCTATGTTGATCATTGTTTACCTTTCAGATTAAGTTTCTCTTCTATTCTCAGATTTGCTGATTACAATCTCTGTAATTGCAGATCTGTTTCGTAATCGGATTTGGAGCTTGATCGTGTTCGGATCTACGGTAATCTATCAACATGATTCAAAGTTACCAGATTAATCATCGTGATCTTAATCGCAGGCTGGATTGTCATAACTCTGTGATCGATCTTCATCGCTTTGTAAAAAACGAATTATTAAAGAGATCGGAGCCCAGATTCAGTTACACGCCTCTGTTTCTGGAATAATCCGGAAGATATTATTTTTCAAGTGAGCGATGAATCAAAAAACTAGAATTGAAATCGATAATAAAAGGATTCATAGTAATCTCACTCGCTGATTAGATTTTCATCACTCTGTGAACGATCTTCATCGCTCTATTGATTCTATTTCTGAAATCGCAGAGGTGCTTCAGTGTTTATTTGAGTTGGTGATGAAACATGATGAACAATTAAGTTGAAAAGAAAAAAAGAAAAGATTTGTATTTGTAGTGGTTAGGCTGATTAATTAATAATAATAATTACAAAAATGCCGTTATTTGTTCCGTTAAACCATTTGGATTTTAAATTTAAAAACCAGATTTTTCCCCCTAAACAGAGTTTTATTTTGTCCGTTAAACCTATTTGACTATTTCAAATATGGGACTAACAACAAGACCGTTTGTGCATTTTCTAGTTTGTTTTGTAAACCAAAAATTTTACAATTGAATGAAATTGATTTGTCTAAAAAAAAAAATTTTACCACTAAAATTTTGACGTTAGGTTGTTTTGTATTTCAAAATATTTTGTGATATTATTTTTTAAAAACCTTGTAAATCCTTATAACTTTCTTGTAAATCCTTTATAAATTTTTATAATTTTTTTGCGAAACTTTTGTAAATATTTTTTAAAAACATTAAAAATCCCTTTAAAAAAATTTCGGGGAGAGGGCAGTGATCTCGATTAAAAAAGTATTTAAAGTATATACAATTATTTTTAAAAAGATTTACAAGTGTTTTAAGAAAAAAAATAAAAATTTTACAAAGATTTTAAATGATTTACAAAGGTTTTTAATGGGTTTAATAAAAATTTCAAAACGATTTCAAAGGGTTTTAAAATTATCTATCTATATTAACATTTTTGCAGCAACTTATGAAAAAACCCTTGCTTTGGTCACTTATTTACAAGGTTCTGCCATTGGTATTAATATTTCTTTTTAAATAGTTTAAAAATCAATAATGAAAACAAGAAAATCTCCCTAAAATTTTTCAAAAATACTTAAGAAAATCTTCAAGTTAAAGAAATATTTATTATTGCGAAAAAATAGTTAAGAAAATCTCTATTAATTATTTCGAAAATAGCTAAAACAATTTTCAAATTTAATACATACTTATTATCTTAATAAAAATTTTCAAAAATAACTAATGTAAAATTCAAAAATATGAGGCAAACTTCTCAAACTAAAGTCAGTCAATTTTATAAATATTAAATAGGCACACGATTATTATTATTTTTTGTGGGAT
>NW_006238920.1:1429258-1595102 GCF_000375325.1 Capsella rubella | reverse complement strand
TTGACGAAATTTGTGGAAAGTGAAAACCGAACCATTGAAATTTATGCAATATTTTGGGTAAAAATATGTTAAAAATAAATCAAAAATTACAAAACAGATCAATATTTTATATTTCTCCATTTATATTTAAAAGATAAGAAAATACAAATCCTTTATGCAATATTTTGTTAATTTTTATTATTTAAAATATTTAACTTTCCCACACCATTTACCTATATATATAACCAAATCTTTGTGTGTAAGCTTAGAATATCCATTTTTGTTTTTCAGTTTTGATAGCATTTTTTTCTTTTACTTATTGAAGTAAAATCAAGACGGAAAGATGGGAAATATGTATTTTTTTTTTTGGCGATTATATGACATGATGGGGTATAAGACGAGAAATACTATAATATGCTTCCAACAAGTTATATGACGGGTCGGGTTGTAAGATGGAACGGGTTTGACTTAATATTACAAAAAAAAAAGAATATTATTAATCTTACAATTCAATATGGGTCATTTTACTACTTTTTTAACCGACACTAATATAAAACATGTATAATTAAACTAATTTAGTAAAGATTGATATTATGCAATCTTAATAATTATTAAATAAACTCTAACATCTATAAATTTTTAAAAATATGAATTTAAAAAAAATTGTCCCGCGGTGTACCGCGGGTCAACATCTAGTTTAATACAAGTTTTAAAACGATTTACATGGTTGTTTAAAGGATTCACCATGGGTTTTAATTTTTTTGAAAGGATTTACAAGAGATTATAAGAGATGTATAAGGTTTTCTAAAATTATAAAAGGATTTAAAAAGTTTACAAAGATTCCATTTTTGTTTTGTTCATAGCAAATATTTGGATTTTGATTATATAACCTTCAACGAAACCATAATCAAATTATAAAATTATACTGTAGATCTAACTGAACATTCACAAGCTGACAAAAGTGATCCAAATCCGATGGAAGAAGACGAAAAAATTATTATATCGATTGAGCTTTTCAATACCACTTTCCCTTTTTATTATTTTATTTTTCCTCTCAGTCTCTCTCACTATGTATTTCTTCCGATTAAAGTGTGCTTTCCTCCATTGAGTCTTTTCTTCTCAATCGTCTCCAATGGCGGCTTCTTCTTCTTCTTCTTCTGGTATCAGAAGATACGACGTTTTCCCAAGCTTTCGTGGAGAAGACGTCCGTGAATCATTCCTCAGCCATCTTCTCAAAGAGCTTAAGAGCAAAACAATCACATTCATAGATGATGAGATCGAGAGGAGCCGCCTAATCGGACCGGAGCTTTTAACGGCAATACAAGAATCGAGGATCGCAATCGTCGTCTTCTCTAAGAACTACGCTTCATCCACATGGTGTCTCAATGAATTGGTGGAGATCCACAAGTGTTATAAGAATTTGAATCTTATGGTGATTCCGATCTTCTTCCATGTTGATCCTTCGGAAGTTCGAAAACAGACCGGTGAATTTGGCGATGCTTTTGAGAGAACCTGCGAGGGGAAATCAGAGGAGGGGATTCAAAGTTGGAAACAAGCTCTAGCTGATGTTGCAAGTATGGCTGGAGAGGATCTTAGGAACTGGCCTAATGAAGCAGCCATGATTGAAAAGGTAACAAATGATGTTTTGAAAAAGAGTATGACAGCATCTGATGATGATTTTGGGGACTTAGTGGGGATTGAAGATCATTTAGAGGTATTGAATTCATTGTTGTGTTTGGAATCTGAGGATGCTAGAGTTGTAGGGATTTTAGGGACTTCAGGGATTGGTAAGACTACTATTGCAAGAGCTTTATACAGTCAACTCTCTAGTCAATTCCATCTTAAGGCTTTTGAAGCTTGTAGGAGAACTATAGGAGATGAATATAGCCAGAAGTTGTATTGGGAGGAACAACTTCTGTCAAAAATATTGGGTGAAAAGGATTTAAAGATAGAGAGAGTAGGTGCGGTGAAAGAAAGGTTAAAGGAGAAGAAAGTTCTTATTGTTCTTGATGATGTTGATGATCTAGAGCTATTAAAGACCTTGGTGGGACAAACTGGATGGTTCGGATCCGGGAGTAGAGTTATTGTTATTACTCAAGATAGGCGAATTCTCGAGGCTCATAAGATTAAACTTATACATGAGGTGGAGTTCCCGTCTGAACTTCTTGCTCTTAAGATATTTTGCCGATCTGCTTTTGCGCAAGACTTCCCACCCGATGGTTTTATGGATGTCGCAGTTGAAGTAGCCGAGCTTGCTGGTAGTCTTCCTTTGGGTCTCAGTGTCCTTGGTTCGTCTTTAAAAGGAAGGGACAAAGATGAGTGGATGAAGATGCTGCCTATGCTCCGAAATGGTTTGGACGGAAAAATTGAGAAAACATTAAGAGTCAGCTACGATAGGTTGGATAGAAAAGAGAGAGACTTGTTTCTTTTCATTGCTTGTCTATTCAATGGTGACCAAGTTTGTTACATCAATGACTTACTCAAAGATAGTGCTGACATTAGGCTTACAATGTTGGCTAAAAAGTCCCTCATACGTATAACAACACAGCGGCCTGAAACTGTAGTGATGCACAATTTGCTACAAAAGTTGGGTAGAGAAATTGTTCGTGCAGAGTCCGATAGCCCTGAAAGACGTCGATTTCTGGTGGATATTGAGGATATCCGAGATGTACTAATCGATAACGATGATACAGTAAGTTTTATGTACGTGCTTTTAAAGCATGACTTTACCATTGACTTATGCACTGAAAAGAAGAAACTTACGATTTTCTTGTGAATTTTGGACAGGGCATGCAAACTGTGCTCGGGATATATCTGGACGCATCATATACCTCAGAATCATTTTCAATAAATGATGAAGCGTTCAAATGCGTGCGCAGTCTCCAATTTCTGATAGTTTCTGATTATCGCTTGTGGCCAGAAAATATAGGAGGCGAATGGCTAATACCTATAGATGTGGATGTATATGAAGATGGACGAATTACTTTTGCCGGTGATCGGGATCCCAAATGGATACAGTTGGGGACTCAAGGCAGATTGGATCTACCAAAAAGACTCGTTTATTTGCCCCCTAAACTCAAATTGCTAAGGTGGAATAACTGTCCATTGAATTGTTTGCCTAGTAGTTTTAAGGCGGCTAATCTGGTTGAACTCACATTGGAGTACAGTAACCTTGAGAAGCTGTGGGAAGAAACTCCGGTACGAATTCCAAACTGTTTGTGTGTTTTTCAATTACAGAACAGAACTGCATGTGTGTTTTTCAATTTTAGAACAGAACTCTGTGTGTAGTTAAGATGTTTTTGAAATGTGTATTATATTTTTTCTTCAGCAACTTGGAAGGCTCAAGAGGATGAATATGCGTGGTTCCAAATATTTGAAAGAACTTCCAGATCTTTCGAATGCCATAAATCTCGAGGAACTGATTCTTATTGAATGCTCGTCTTTGATGACACTTCCTTCTTCAATTCAGAATGTTACTAAACTGACGGAATTATATATGATGGGTTGCACAAAGCTTGAGAAGCTATGGAAAGGCGTCCAGGTACGTACATTGTTTAATGTTATATCATTTGATGTTTGTTTTTTAAACTCTCTTAATAACTAATTTTGAGTTTAAAACAAAAATCTCAGTCGCTGGGAAGTCTTCTGGTGATGGATCTATCAGGATGTGAAAACCTGACAGAGATTCCAGATCTTTCAAAGGCCACCAATTTGGAGATTTTGAAACTCTACAATTGCAAAAGTTTGGTGACGTTACCTTATACAATTGGGAATCTCAAAAAATTGATGAAGTTGGAAATGAAAGGATGCACAGGGCTGGAGGTTCTTCCAACCAATGTCAACTTGTCATCTCTTAAAATCCTCGATCTCAGTGGCTGCTCAAGTTTGAGAACTTTTCCTCTGATTTCATTTAGTATCGAATGTCTCTATCTAGAAAACACTGCCATAGTAGAAGTTCCCCCTTGGATTGAGCATTTCTCGAGGCTCAATGTACTAATGATGTATTGTTGCAAGAGGTTGAAATACATCTCCCCAAACATATTCAGCATGAAAAGTCTAATGTTCGTCGACTTTGCAGACTGTAGAGATGCCATCCTGGCGTTCGGTGATGCCAGTGAGGAAGATTACCCTTCTTCTATATCATTATATGAAAACATTGAATATACACCACGGCGTAAGCTTTTCCGGCATGAGATGGGTACAAATTGGTACAGGTTACCCTTACACGGGGAATATTTTAGCTTCCAGAACTGCTTCAAATTGGAAGGAGACGTGCGAGAAGCCATCCTAGGAAGATGCTTTAAGCCTGTGGCCATACCAGGTGAAGAAGTGCCCACGTATTTCCAACATCGAGCTTATGGAGATTCCCTAAACGTCACTTTACCTCAGAGCTTTCTTTCTCAAGAGTTATTGGGATTTAAGGCTTGCATCTTGGTTGACTTTCCGACCGAGGACACAGATTGGTGTCCATACGTGGAGGTAAAAATTGGCTTCAATGGCAGAATGTTTAGGGAATCATTTTTTGAAGATGGAGCAGAACTGCAGTTGTGTAAGATGGATCATCTGTTTTCTTTTTCCTTCTATGTCCGGCCTAAAAATCTTCCATCTAAATCGGCTTCCAATGATGTGGAGTTCAAGTTTTCTTGCCTCAATACCATAAAAGAATGCGGTGTCCGACTCTTAAAAGTGGCTCCATAGCTAGAAGATAGTGATGAAAGAGACTGGGGAGAAGCAAGAAGCAGAAGCGAATGCAGAGTAAGCCTTTTGTCATAAAAATTACTGTTTTGTTCTGTTTTAAGATAACTTGGGATTAAACAATGATAGTTGACAAGACGATTTCATAGGTTTTGAGACAAGTCATTGTTTTCTGCAGATTGTAGGAGAGATTTCGGAGAGCCAAAATCCGTTTTGTTCTCCAACTTTGAAGCCTGAAAAGTGTTTGTAGTTTCTTCTTTAGCTGAATGCAGAAACACTCTATGTTTGATTTCAAAATAAATGTTTCAAAAGCCACATTTAAGCATATTCTCATTTTCACTACTTTGTGATATCATACTTACAGGTTACAGACAGTTTTCAGTTAACAGCTATCGTTCGTTATCCAAAACAATTAAACATCGTCATCACTCGTCAGTCTTGAGAGCCGGTTCAGTAGACATCGTCATCACCCAATACCCAAATTCTGAACCGGCTTTACTTGATTTAAACCGACTCAATTCCTTCGGTTAATTCCTGATTCAACTCCGAACCAAATACTCATCTCCTTCCTAATTCAGTCCGAAGACTTTCCGAAGGAGAGAAGTCTTTCTCGTCTCTCTGTATGCTCAATTTCCCTAAGCTTCTCTCACAACCATTCTCTCTTCACCGTCGTCTCCAGCTTTTTTTTCCTCCGAGTTACGGTAAGACCTATCTTGTGAATCTAATTTTTCCCAATATTGTAGTGCGATTGTGCTGTACAATCAATTCAAATGTAAACTAGTTTTTGGGATTTTAAAATCTTCATCTCTGTTCTTAAAACCCTAAAACTAAAGTTGTGATTTTCGAAATTGCAGCAGTAAGCAAACATGGCAGCACCCGAAACGAAGAAGAAGATATCAACATCTTTGATAATGCCAGACTGGTCTCAGCTCCCTGATGAGCTATTGCCTCTAATCTCGACGCACCTAGAAGAGTGCTTTTTCGATGTTATTCATGCTCGCTCTGTTTGCAGCTTGTGGAGATCCGCGTTTCCATATCCTACTTCCATAATACGCCAAAGCTATTCTCTTCCCACGGTTCGTTCAGAAAGCAATAACTTTTGCACCCTCGAGAAGGTCCCTTTGTTCCTCTTTCGAGTTCGAGCTCCTCATTATGATGTTGGTAAGTATTTTATGGGAGGGATAAGCCTAGATAAGTCAGAAGATCATATGGAGCTTCCATCTCCTCTTCAGTGCTCAGTCAAAGTCAAGATTCCAGGATCTGAGCCAAGGTTGATGAATATGGTCGACTGTCAGATTCTCTCTTTAGGACATCAGTACAGAATGATTGGTGAGAAGCTTAACGGCCTAGCTTTTCTTCCGCTGGACAAGGAGGGAAAAGGAGGAGAATTGTTGTGCTTCGCACATACTCTATGTGTACCCCTTTGCTGGTGTTAACAAGTGCCGAAATGAGGTGGAAGCCGCTTGAGTTTGACAACACCTCGGATGGTTTATGCGTGGGTATATTCGCTTGTAGAGGAAAGTTCTATGCAACATTTCTTCCAGGAAGAGTTTTAGTTATCGATCCGTATTCGCTGGAGGTGACTCTCCTGTTGCCCTCACCTCACCCAGTACACTCCCTGGTTCCATTTGGCAATGATGAACTTTTCCTGGTTGACGTATCCTTCCACAGTGTTGCTGGACCAGGTATTAGACAAATAACATGTAGAGTGAGTAGGCTAGATGAGATGACTGGTACATGGGTTGGAGTCAAGGATTTGGGAAACCGTGTATTGTTCATTGGAGGGCTGGGAAATTTCTCTTGCTCGGGTAAGGAGCTTCCTCATGGTTGTGGTTTGCACGGGAACTCGATTCTGTTCACCAATCTGCCAGGCAATGTAACTTCCGCCTTTGAATATGGAGTACATACAGGAGATGTTGAAGAAGATCTCAATTGTTGGAGATCCTCAAGAGTGAATCGTGTGATGATCCTTGAAAAATCCTCTCCGATGGTGGCTTTCCAGGTTGAGTGCTAGGCCATAATGGCAAGGTAGTGACTTTGGTTATGTTCAGAGCTTTTTGGTCTTTGTAGATTGCTTTTGTGGACTGACTACATTCTGGTTATAAAGTAATGGTGGTGCCAATGTAGCGTAGTCTTTGTGTAATACATCTGTAGGCGTATTGTAATATTAAAACTGGTCCAAACACTTCTAATTATGGTTTTGAATGGAGATAATAAATATGGCAGAGCAGATCAAGCAGTTTAAATATACCCAGCAGAACAAAAGCAGATTAAGCAGATATGGCATATTAAATGCAGATCAAGTTTTATTAATTTTTGGAAAAAACATACGCATCTACATGAAGTATGCTACAATACATGGCCACACATCCGAAGTTTAAAAATGTATCCCTAACTACACAAACTATATGTATTGCATGTCCACATATACGAATTATATGTAGTCATTTCGCCAACATCACGAACATTTTTTCCGGTACACTTTTCGCCGGAATCCGGCGTTGACCAGTTTTACCGGCGTTGACCAACACAAATATTAAAAAAAAAAATTAGTTTTTTAATATTTAGAAATTATGTTATTGAATCATTTATAATAATGTAAATTAAAATATATATATATAAAAAATATTCAATATAAAAATATTTTGTATATATATTCAATGCATTGTTTTTTTATAATTAGTTAGTTTCGATAATTTCAAAACTAAACTAAAATAAAAAACCAATTAGGTAAAATAATAATAAAAAATAACACTTAAAAATAAATAAAAAATCACAATGTTTCTTTTTAATATTTATAAGATAGAAGATCTAACGATTTTTATAACTAGTAGAATAAAATTCACACATATTGGTTTGATTCTAATATTTTAATATTTAAAATTCACATATTATATATTAAATATTCAAATATTAAACCAAATGATACTCATGTCCAAATATTTTTAAAAATAGAAAAATTTTCTGTTTATTATTATTATTCCTAATTAGTTTTTTTTAGTTTAGTTTTGAAATTATCGAAACTAACTAATTATAAAAATCAATGCATTGAATATATATATACAAAAGATTTTTATATTAAAAATTGTATATATTTTCTTAATTATACAATAATATAAATGATTCAAAAATATGTTTTTAAAATAATAAAAACTTTAAAAAAATCTTTTTCTTTGAATATTTATATTGGTCAATGCCGGTCAAAAGTGTACCGGAAAAAATGTTCGTGATGTTGGCGACATGACTACATATAGTTCATATATGTGGGCATGCAATACATATAATTTGTGTAGTTACAGATACATTTTTAAATTTCGGATGTGTGAACATGTATTGTAGCATAGTTCATGTAGGTAGGTATCTTTTTTCCTTAATTTTTTATTAAAAAAGCAGTTCATTTAAAAACACTCCAAATCTCCAGTTTTTTTACTGTTCATAGTGCAGTACAAAAATCCTTCTTATTTTTTATCTGCCAGCAGATCAATTATTTTTTAATAATATTTCCTTTTTTGAACTGCCATTATATTAATTTTGTGTGAATGGAGGAAAAATAGCAGTTCCCCCACTATGTGTATTATCTGCTTTTAATCTGTCTTTAATCTGCCCTTCCATTCAAAGCCTATATTATCCGTCTCGGTGTTGCTATATTCAACTGCATGAGAATAGTTTAAGCTTAATAATTAGTTGCAATAATTTTGTGGTTATAATATCTTTAATACGTCGTCTTCTCAGTTTTTTCTGAAACCTTCCTCACTTGATTCAAACCGTATACAGTTGACAATTTCAGTTCCTGGCTTTGACAAAAATGGCTTTAACGAAAGCGATCCTTCAACAACTCCCAGTTACGTTTGACCAATCTCTATAATCCGAGAAAATATTCCAATAAATGAATTGCTCTGTTTTATTGAAGAAGAGTTGAGGAAGCAAATTCATCTTCTCTCTGTTTCTAACTTTTCCTTCACATTTTTGTATTCATCAGCAGATATGGCGAAGATATCATCACCTACTCCGCCAGACTGGTCTCAGCTCCCGGAAGAGCTACTGCACCTTATCTCCAAAAATCTTGACAATTACTGTTTCGATGTTGTTCATGCTCGCTCTGTTTGCCACTCGTGGCGATCCTCAATTCCCTTTCCTTCTTTCCTGTTACGCCCAAGTTACTCTCTTCCGAGCATAGCTGAGTTCCCTTGCAAAAGCAAAGAAATGCGCACCCTCGAGAAGATCCCGTTGTTCCTCTTCAGAGTCCTAGCTCCTGCTGCTGCGTCGCCTTCTGAGTATTTTCTTGGAAAAATAGGCCGAGATGAGTCAGATGAGCATATGGAGCTTCTTCCATCTCCCCTTCAATGTTCAGTGAAAGTGAAGATTCCAGGATCTGATCCAACTTTGATGAACATGCTTGACTGTCAGATTCTCTCTCTAGGCCATAAGTACAAAATGATAGGCTTAGATCATCAACCATTGGCGATAGGTTACCAAGGCGTGGCTTTTCTTCCACTTAACGAGGGAGGAGGAGAATTTGTTGTTCTGCGGAACTACAATAAAGTTTTGCTGGTTTTAACAAGTGCTGAAATGAAGTGGAAGCAGCTTCAGAACATCCCAGATGCTATATGTTCGGATATAGCTACTTATAGAGGCAGATTTTATGCAACTTTTCATTCCGGAGAAATTGTAGTTATCGATCCTTATTCGCTGGAGGTGAATCTCCTGTTGCCTTCACCTCAGGAGCCATTACACTATCTGGTTCCATCTAGCAATGATGAACTTTTCCTGGTTGAGGTAATCTTCCCAGTTCTTGAGGTAATAGTTTTTAGTCAGTTCACATGTAGAGTGAGTAGACTAGATGAGAAGGCTGGTAAATGGGTTGAGGTCATCGATTTGGGAGACCGTGTTTTGTTTATTGGACAACTGGGAAATTTCTCTTGCTCGGCTAAGGAGCTTCCTCATGGTTGTGGTTTGAGTAGGAACTCGATTTTGTTCACTCATGGGCTAGGCAATGTAACTTTCCCCTTTAAATATGGAGTACATACAGGAAATGCAGAAGACGATCTCAACTGTTGGAGATCCTCAAGGAAGAATCGTGTGGTGATCCTCAACAAATCTTATCCGGTCATAACTCTTCGGGTTGAGCGCTAGGACGTAGTTTCTCGCTTTGGTTTCTTGTTATTCTGTTTTGTTTTTGGTACGGATTTTGTTATGGAGACTGGATCACTGGTGTGTAAGTATTAATTTATGTTTTGTTCTAAACTATATATCTATCACGTCCCACACCATCTCAAGATCAGACAACCATGTAGTCTTCTGTCTCTTGAAATTTCAGAGCATTGTCTGGCTCTGTTCTTCGTCATGTTTTCTGGAAAAAGAAAAACTCTCTTTATATGTGGAATAGCCTCTGATATGTAGTGTGACAAGCCACCTCAATGGTAACCTTTATTAGTCTTATTATAAGGCAAGTGTACGGGAGTTTTGTTAGGAATTATTTCTTTGTCTTGAAGCTTTAAAATTCAGTTATGTTCTTATTAAACTTGTCGCAGGCATAGCAGCAGCGTTGTTCTTATCAAACTTGTCGCAGGCATAGCAGCAGCGTTGTTCACTATGTCATACACACAAGCTGTTTCTATTCTTGCTTTTGAATCTGTTTAGAGCTTTTTGGCTGTTCAAGATTGCTTTTGTTGAGCGACTCTATGGCTACTATTTTCAGGTTTAACGTATTGGTGCCTAGTTGCGTAGTTCATGGGTAAAAATTTGTAGGCATCTTCATATCTAAACTGGTCCAAAGGCAGCAAATTGTAAACACTTATGCACTTGGTAAAAAATTTGTGTCATCTTCAGTTAGTTTCTTATGCACATTAATATTCTCGGGAACCCAAATTCTTAACCGGCTTTACTTGATTTAAACCGGCTCAATCTCTTCGGTTCCTTTCCCACTCTACCCCGGTTCTTATAAATTCGAATACTCTGTTCAATCAAAAGCTTCATCTTCTCTGTATGCATACGATGTTTGGTTTTGCTTTTCCAAATTCCAATAATCGTTCTGTAGCAGATGTGCAGTACCTCTGGTATGCATTAATGCTTAACTTTGATGAGGTGTTAGCCTAGGATTTGAGGGGATTATTACTTTGTTTGGAAGCTCTAGAATTCAGCTAATGTTCTTATTAAACTTGTTACAGCCATAGCTTTTCAATCATTCTAAACAGCTTCAACGGATAGAAGAACAGTAATTCTTTAAAGTTTTGGTGCCTGCCTTGTGTAGTCCATGCGTAAGCAGTATGTTATACTAAACCGGTTTGATCTTTAATTTTCAATTAGGGAAACCAAACCAGTTTTGAAAGCAATTTCAACTACGAACAAGAAATGGGTAAAAAAGCTCAAAAAACATCATATCCGTCGAAAATAATTCCTAAGGATTTTTAGAGTTTAAGATTTTATTGTTATTGGTTTATAGATTTTTGGATTCTTAATAAAATCTCTTGTTATTGGTGTATGTATTTTGTAATTCTACTAGATTTTAATATGCAGAACAAACATTTATTTTTGAAATTCAAATTTTCCAAATTTACAGATTTTGTTAAAATTTATTTAAAAATTCTTAATGAAAATAATGATTATTTAAATGGCATAATATCAAATTTTAATTAAATCAGTTTATTATACATGTCGTATTTTATGTTGTTAAAAAATAGTAAATTAAAATTTTTATCAGTATTGACATATGAGGTTAAAAATATTTAAAATTTAATAATATTGATGCAAACTCGTTTTATTTTCATATTTGTCCATCATACAATCCATCCGTGTTATTTTAAACCTTTTATTAAGTTTAAATATGTTTAGATTATAATCTGCAATACACCAGTTTAATCGGTTTAATAGTACGTGTATATGAATATAAAATTTTGGGTAGTCCTGTTTGCAGCATTAATTTAATTATACATAAGATTTTTTTGTCAACATTATACACACAATTATTGTAAAGATATTGTAGAAATTTTTGGAGAATGAAATTAGAATATTATTTTTTGAATTAATTACAGAGTGATTGTAGGAATGTTTGGATTATGTTAAAAAAATGATATCATCAAAATTTTATTTCTAACTTTAATTTTTTTAAAAATATTTAATACTAATGCGCCATTAGTAATTGCAAAGGATTGTAAATAAGTCTAAACTTCATAATTTATTTCAAAAACTGCTGCAAAAATATTAATATAGATTTAAAATCCTTTGTTATTCAAAAAGTAGAATATTTATTAATTTTACAATTCTATCAAATTCTAGTGTTATTGGTTTAATAATTCCTACATATTTGGTCATTAAAAAGAACTTCCAAAATACTCAATTATCATAAATATTTATAAAATCTATCCATTAAACTCTTAAAAATCTGGATAAACTTTACTTCAGAATCTACAATTTTTGTTTAGAATCTTAAAATCTAAAAACTTTTGAAATCCATATACCTTTTAAAATCAACATCTCAATAACACCCCCTAAACTCTCTTTCAAGTTTCTCTTCTCTTTATATATAGAGCGTCTTCCTCGCTCACTCCACACAATAAGCCAAACTTCGCAATCGACACAACCAAATTGCTTCTCTGGTTTTGGTTGTTGTTCAACAAAGCGGAAGCGATTCCATCTCTATATGCTCAATTTCTCAAAAGTTTAATAAGAATCAATCCCTCTTCCTTTAGAGACCTTCGGCTCCAACTCTTCATCCCAGTTACGGTACGACCTTATCTCTTCTAATCTCTGCGATTTTGCTGTTAAATAGTGTAGAATCATAACATCAGCTGCTCTGTGGACAAACCCTGAAGAAAAGTTGTAATTTTTATTTCAGATTTCTGTCTTCGTCATCCTAAAAAGCAGCAAGTTTGTGTCTTTATCAGTAAAGCAGAAGAAGAAGAAGATATCATCATAGATCATGCCAGACTGGTCTCAGCTCCCGGAGGAGCTACTGGACCTTATCTTTAAGAATCTGGACAAGAACTGTTTCGATGTTGTTCATGCTCGTTCTGTTTGCACCTTGTGGCGATCCTTAATTCCCTTTCCTTCTTGCCTATTACGCCCGAGTTACACTTTTCCCGCTTTCCCTAGGGAAAGCGAAGACTTCTACACCTTCAAAAAGGTTCCTTTGTTTCTCTTTAGAGTCAAAACCCCTCTTGCCGCTGATGTTGCGTTGCCTCCTGAGTATTTTCTAGGACCGATAAGCCGAGATGAGTCAGATGATCATATAAAGGTTATTCCATCTCCCCTTCAGTGCTCAGTGAAAGTAAAGATTCCAGGATCTGATCCAACCTTGATCAATATGAATGACTGCCAGATCATACCTCTGGGCCATCAGTACAGAATGATAGGTAAGGACTACAATCTTGTGGGTTTTCTTCCGCTAGACAAGGAGAGAGGAGGAGGAGGAGGAGAATTCGTTGTGCTTCGTAGCTTCATTAAAGATTTTATGATTCTAACAAGTGTCGAAATGAGGTGGAAGCAGCTCTTGAACATCCCCAATGGTAGATGCACGGATATAGTCACTTTTAAGGGCAGATTTTACGCAACCTTTAGTTCCAGAAAAATTGTGGCTATTGACCCTTATTCGTTGGAGGTAACTCTTCTGTTGCCCTCACCTCAGGGGCCAAGCCATCTGGTTCCATCTGGCAATGATGAACTTTTCCTGGTTGAGTCAACTTGTGATAGACCATATTGTCTTTCAAGATTGACATATAGAGTGAGTAGACTAGATGAGGAGGCTGGTAAATGGGTTGAGGTCAGCGATTTGGGAGACCGTGTATTGTTTATTGGACAACAGGGAAATTTCTCTTGCTCGGCCAAGGAGATTCCTCATGGATGTGGTTTGAGTGGGAACTCGATTTTGTACACCTTTCTGTCACTCATTGAAGTTTTCCCTTATAAATATGGAGTACATACAGAAAACGCGGAAGATGATCTTCATTGTTGGAGATTCTCAAGGGAGAATCGTGTGATCATCCTCAACAAATCTTTTTCGATTCTGGCTTTCCGGGTTGAGCGCTAGGACATGAATTCTCGTTTATGATACTTGACTACTTGTTATTCTATTTTTATTAGATCAAAGAATATGTTTTCCTTTTATTTTAGGTCTAGATTTTGTGATATCTGATGTTAGCCATTGTTCTTCTGGGATACTTGTCTGGCTGTGTTCTTAGACATGTGACAAAAATTCTCCAAAATCATTTGAAACTCAACTGTACATACTTGAACTGTAGCAGATGTGCAATGGCATACTGTAGTTAGCCTAGGGTGATTTGTTGAGGATTCTTACTTTGTTGGTAAATCAGCTATGTTCTTATCAAACTTGTTTGCAGTCATAGCAGCAATGTCGTCCCTTATGTCATACCCTCATACAACATCTATTCTTGCTTTGTCTGTTCGGAAATCTTTGATCGTTGTAGATTGCTTTTGTTGAGTGACTATAGCTACTATGGTTTAAAGTAGTGGTGCCTGCGCTGCGTAGTCCATGAGTAAAAATCAGAAGGCATCTTCATGTTTAAACTGGTCGGAACTAAGCAAGCAGTAACACTTCATCTTTAGTTTGTGTCCTTGGGAGTTGGGATAGTGAAAATCTTGACAAAGTAGGTATGTTTGAGTTGTGTAGTATTGTATCAAAATTGGAGCCTTTTCAGTGATTCAGGAAGCTTTTAAGAAAGAAAGTGATTATCATGACAACATGCATAGAATTCAACTCTGTCTCAGTATTCATAAACAAAACAGGTTGTTGTAGGAACGTGGAAGGAACTAACTAGCGATTAGAGGTTTATGGGTGGGTTGTTTCTGATGCATTCAGTCTTTTGAACAATCAAGGAAGAGAACCATAATCTTCAGCTGATCTTGCTGGTTCATTTACTTTAGTTCACTCCTAATTTTGAAGCTAATTCTAAGTTTTGAGTTCTTCGAACTTTATTTCATCAACATGATCTTGTTGCACTTTCTATATTGCAGAGGAGTGGAACACAGCTTAATGGAACTGTTCACTGTGACTACCCTATTTGGTAATACACCTCGTGCTGCTGCAAGTGTTAAGGTTCTATATCAAGCTATTGCATGTCTTATGGACCTAATTTTTGTGGCACCAGCAGGCAGCAGCTCATGAGCCTATACATGAGAATTGGAGGAAGGTATTGAAAGCTTTTCGGACAATTCGACACTGTCCAAAACTAAAACATCAAGCCACAATACAAAAACTCTTTTCTTGGTCACTGATCTTTTATTGTGCGCCGCGTTGTGCAGTATACAAAACTTGCTACATGGATGGAACTGGCGCTTGATGACGACGATATGGACCAAATATTATGTCGATAACAAAGAGGAAAAGTGGAGAACTATATTGCTTTTGACTGGTTAGTTCCAGAAGACTCTGTCTATAAACTTCCTCAACAAAGCAATGTAAAAAATTTCTTTGAAGGAGTCTTTTACAGTTAGGTAAGCCTTTCATCTTTTTTAGATATTATACCGATATCCTCTTTTCAATATTCTTGAACGAGAATTAGCTTTTAAGAATGGAAATGGAGCAGAGAGGGTAGAGACAAATTTTTCAAAGTGATGAATAGAATAGATTCTTTGAAGATCTGAGCTTATCTACTGTGCTAGCTCCCATACTGTTACGCCACAAACTTTCCCAGAAAGTGTAAAAGAAAAAAAGAAAGATCCTTCCAAAAACTAAAGCTAAATTCTTGAAGACATCTTTTAAGTGAAATGAAGTATAAACTTTAACTGCCCCCAAAAGACAGTAGCAGTTACAACCACTCACATGTCGTAACTTAGGTAACGAATCCTCAAAACCTTAAAGAAACTGATATTGAGATTTTGGACCACTATGGAAACAGCTTGAAAGGTTTATTAGGTGTTAAAGAGAATCAAACAAACCAAACAATACATAAAGAACAAATCCAAACACAGCTCAAACTAAGAACTCTGGATTGAGTGAAGACTTGGCTATGATTGATCAGTTTAAGAGCCATAAAATTGATATCATTTCTTAGTAACAGGTTACAAGAAGCAACACTTTCGTTGTATAGAACAAAACTAAGATCAGTCTATTGCTATAGTTGTCTTTGTCTATTGCTATTATTTTCTCTGTGTAGTTTTTCTAAGGACTCTAAAGCACACAATTAAAACAAGCAAACGTGAACAAAAGCAGAACAGAGTATTGAGGAAGTGAATCAGATGATTGGAGGAGGCGGAGTCTCCCAGACATCAAACACATTCTCTTCACTATGCAATGCGAAAAGTCTATCGCCACCAATTGAGAAATCACAGATTGAGCCACCATAGCTTCTTCTTAACCTAGAAGTTAAGACCCAGTCTGGTCCACAGAACACAGAGATTGAATCATTCATCGATGAGAAAAGCTGGCCTTCGTGCAAAGCGAGTTTCGGGTAACAAGGCTCGTCAGGCATCTTACTCTTCATCAGTTTACTCCTCGAACTCCACCTCACACTTCCTCCATACATCCTCAGATCAATAAACCCCAAATCCTCAAACTCATTCACCACGCAAATCGAATTGCTATCTTCCATAGCTATTGCATCTCTCACTCTCTTCTCGTCTATTGCCATAGGAGACCCAATATCAGACCAAGACCAAACCATGTTCTTGTCCCGAAAATCCAACAAGCTAATGTAACAGTTGTCTTTTCTTGGAAACAATGTAGCCACAAGAAGACAATTCTTACCATTCAACCATTGAAGCTTATCAGCATCACCAAGTGACCAACCAGGACTCTCATAGAAGAAATCAGTTTGTTTTCCAGTTATCTGATCCCAAACTCCGATTCCATACTCATTACTCCGACCTTTGCAGCTTGCAAAAATCTCATAATCCGGCGAAAAACTCAACGCTCCAGCTGTATAACTCTTCACCTGATTCTCATGACAAACCTGAAACTTATACCTTAGATCACCAGATGATGAACTGAACAGTCCCATTCCTCCATCTCCTCTCCCTAACCTCTCACAAGCAGAGAGTACAATATTCTCTGAATCAATCCAGCCAACATCATTAACTCTTTGGTAATCAAGATTTATCGGAGAGTGTTCTTCCAACATCCAATCAAACACATGAACAACACTCCCGTGCGCGACACAACAACCACCATCAGGACCAGCCCTTATAGCTGTTCCGTCTCCAGGAGCTATTCCTTTAACAGAATCAGAGAGACGAAGACGGTTACCATCGAACGGACCCCATCTAGCTGTCCTTACATGGTCAAGTAAGCCATAGAAAGAAGCTTCTCTATGAAGGAGACGCTCCGGTATGTTGGCGGGAACGTTAAGGTCTCCGGTACGGAGAAGATCAAGAAGAACGGCGAAGCAATCTGAGTTTCTGTCGACGAAGATAACAGAATCTTGGGGTGAGAGATTCCACTCGTCGTCGAACAATGCTCCGAAGAAAGAATCGCGACCTGCGTTTGCTAACGTAGTCGCCGTCGTTTCGAAAAGTCTTCCACCAACGTTGAATTTGATCCTATCTTTTGAGATACCCATCAATGGAAGAAGATGAAACAGAGAATCAAAAATCCTCTGTTTTTTTAATTTTCCTTCCCGGAAAATTACAAAAGAAGGAATCAAGAAAATGATTATTAGCTATGATCAAGAATCTTATATGTTCATAAAAAGACAAGAAGACATGAAAGATTCATCAAAGATACTCAAAAGAACGAAGAAGAAAACGAAAGCTTCGATCTTTTTTGATGAAATTTTGAAAATTTAAGCTCTGGGCACGAGAAAGAAGCTGTTTTTGATTTAATGGGAAATCAAAATTTATGAGATGGACCTGAAAAGAAAAAAATTTGAACTTTTTTTTCAGAAATTGAATTGACTCTCTCTCTCTCTCCTCTCTCTGCTTCTTTTTTTTTCATTCCGTTTACACACAACACAACAGTTGTGTTCTGCATTTATACATTACAAAGACAAAACAAAAGAACATGTCTGAACCGTTGGATGTTAGTGTTCTTAAGGTAGTTGATTTTTTGATCCAACGGTTGATATTTAGTGTAGTACATTGCTAAATCGGGAGAACATTCTCAGATGATCAACACCTCATCTCATTGGTAATTTGGTTTATATCTTATTTTTATTTAAATTTAATTACTTATTTTATACACACACGTCAAGTCGAATTTGGGGAGATAACAAAATAAATAAATATCAATAGTTTGTATATATTTTTTGGGTAAATATCTCAAGTGTGATGTCCTTATCTATTTATTATTGACTTTTTTTAAAACACAACTCTGATATAAATGATAAGAAGAGACTTTCTTAGATATTTTTATCGAGTTTTAAAATAATTGTTCTAGTTAGTGGAACAAATATCACAATCAAATGATTTAATAATTACTACCAAAAAAATGATTTAATGATAATAATTTGTGACTTATTGAATTACAAAAGAAATTATGATACTAGGAAATTTGAGATTTCGACGAAAATAATATGAAGTGTTAGAGTGGGTTACAAATTTACAATGAATGTTACTATTCGATGTATTTTAATGTAAATCAAATGAAATCAAACATTCTTAAATATTTTTTAATCGGTTATTAAAACAGTTTTTAATGTTAGTGGAACGATTCAACATGATTAAATAATAACCAATCATTTGTCACTTGTTAAGTTTTGATTATTTGTGTTGTCCTTATCAAATTAGAAAAAGATAGTAGAATTATAAATTCATAATAGGAAAACTTACAGGAAAGAAAATATTATTTAAATTATTGTTAGTACGTCCACGTTAATTTATATAATTAAAAAAATAGGAGAAGATTAGTTTATGCATTATAACAAGATAAAAATATAATTATGAGAAAGAGTAAATGAGAAGATAATGTTATATGCAAATTTATGTTCTTCGAGATAAGAGAGAGGACCAATAGTGATTTATTGCCACAACATAATGCTAAAGAATTGGCATAACGTTGGCGACATTAATATCCAACTTGAATAAGACAAAATATTGGTTAAATTCTAAACATATGTTTAATTCATACTATAAGTTAGTTAGTTTTATTATGGTTCAGGTTTTACCAATAATATAAGTTTAGTTGCAAGATTTGATACGGAATAACATATACAATAATATGTATATTTCATTGCAAAGCAACGACCTAATTTATCTTTTAAGTTTCGTTCGTTCACCAAATGACATTACATGTTTTCGGTCCTTTGGTCTTTGTTATCCGAGATAAGGAGATAGAGCATAGTTAACGTCGAACAATTTAACAAAAAATTATAGGGAAAATGCTAAAAAAAGAATTTAAATATCATTTAAGTATTAAAGTTTGGTTTGACTTTCAATAAAAATAATCAAATTTTGTTGATATGGGTCGACCTAAGTTAAAGTATTTTTTGTTTCTAACTAAATAATACTCCCTTTGTTTTTATAGATGGACTTTTGAGTTTTTATTTTTTTCTAAAATAGATGATTTTCTCACAAATTTATTCAAAATTGAATACTCTTTAATGGTTTTTATCAATTTATATTTTACATACTGTTTTTTTATTGGTTGAACTATATTTAAATAGATATTAAATGATGTTTTTTTAAAAATAAACAAAATTTAAATGATTTCTTAATCTGTTTACATTTGAATATTTGATCAAAAGATCATGTCTTCTAAAACTGAAAGAGTATAAAATAAGAAATTTTAGCTAAAAATAATGTCTGTTTCTTTGCAAAGCAACGACCTAATAAATTTTCTCTCAAGTTTCATTCACCAAATTAAAATGATACATTTGTTTCGGTCTTTTTGGTCTTTGTGAACCAAGAGAACGAGATAGAGAGCTTAGCCAACGTCGTTCTATAGTTTAACATTTTCTTTTTCTTTCACAAAACAATCTTTACTTAAATAAATATACAAAAGTTTCAACGTCAAGGAGGGTCATGCGGGTCGTGGACGGCACACCAAGATCGGCTTCTTCTTCGTGTTTCGGTCCAAAAACATGATTGAGAGTGTTTTTATTTTTATATAAAACCATACTTTGAATTCTCTAAACTAATAAATTAAGCAAAAACTAATAGTCAAACCAATTCGTATGAGTTGTCTCTATTTATATCCATTTAACCATTTACTCGTTTGTACTTCCAAGGCACTCACCTTATCCTGCTACCAATTTCTATATTTGTGGACGAATTTTCCTAGGACGTTCTTGTTTCTTTTCCTTGGGTTTGATTTTTATTTGTTTATCAACATATATTTTACGATTTAAGATAGAAGTTTCAATGGAACCAAATAAATGAGTCAACCGAGTAAAAACTCTACAAGACACCAAACATCTAAAAACTTATACTAAAACGTTCTTGATCCTTGAGTACTCTTATTGTTAATGATAATAATATTTAGTATGTTAGATCATAATACATACTAGAATTATAATTGAAAAGAAGAAACAATGAAAGGTGGTTTACAAATTATAATTGTTAGGGATGAAAAGGGTCAACATATATAGAGTTTGGTAGAAATAAAGTTTACCACTTGTATAAGTTGTAACATATATTTTCATGTAATAAAAACTTATTACATGTGTTTGTTTTTATTTTCTTATAAATACTTATTATATTTTTCATTGTTTTCCATTTTCCATACGATTAAAGAGAGGAATAAATTTTGGTTTAATGAGTTGGTTAAGTTGTCGTGTTCTTATTTAGTTATACTTAAGTTATCTCAGAACCACTTAACCACCTCCACACACCTCTTTGCTTTTTGCTTTTTCAGGTATTAGGTCAATATGCCAACTCAATTCGTTTCTATTCTTTCTCCACGAATTTCTATGTAATAAGAAAAAAAAATAGTTTGACTAGTTGATTTACACTCGTCAAAGTCAACTATAGGAGGTCATCAAGAGATTTAACTTGAATTTCATACTATTTTACATGTGATTTGTATTTTATATTCAACTTGAAATTAAGTGAAATTAGGAAGTTGACCCATTCAAAAAAGATTGGTCAAGTTTGTTTTTTTTGTTCCGGACTTAGTTTTCAGTTTTGTCTTAGAGGTGCACCAATAATGTGTTTTGGGCTTTGCAATAACAAATTGTATATAGACTTCAACTTCAAATTAACCCAATTTTTCATCAATGGAGGATTATCTAAATGATGAGTTGAGCTTGAACATTTGTTTTACTGGGTCTAAATAGGCTTAAATACAAGAGCCCAAAGTGCTTCAAGAGAAGATGTTGATCTACTATTCTTTTTTTTTTTTTCTTTTCTATTCTTCTTTTTTTCCTGTTTCTTTCTATTGTAGTCTGTAAAATAAATATCTAGTAAACAAACATTTAACACAAATGCTACATCAGAATTATGATTAGATATTTTAGATCAATATATTGATTTCAACCTCTATAATCATAGTTAGTTATGAAACCTAATTATTAAGGGAACAAACAAATGATTATATAGTATTGTATCTTAAGTCAAATGTTTTATATAAATGAATTGTAATCATTTAACCAAACTTAAAATTCATGTCTTCCTCATTAGCAAAAAAACCTCAATCATTCTTTTTTGGTTTAATTGCATATCGTAATTTTGGTATGAACTAATGAATTATGTTTATTCAGCTATTCATAACCTAAATAACCAAAATCCATTCTATCAAAGTTATTTTAGACTCTCAATATAGAAAAACAAAGCATACATGCACACCGCATACGTACGTAATGCATAGATGGCATATACGAGGAAGAGGTGAGAATGCGTGTGAGTGGAGAAATGATTATGCCGGAAACATGAAGAAGTGTTATGATTTATGTGAAAAGGACAAACTCATTTCGTGGGTCAATCTCGTTGTCAAGCTAACCATCATTTCCCTCTTCACTCTCAATTCTCAAACTCATTGCTGTTGTTTTTTTTTTCGTTTCTTCCTCATCACACTTTTTAACATCAATTTCAGTAATTATGATTAGTACTTATTTGTATTTGTGTTTCATGATTGATGCGTGTAGTTACTATTCTTATAAAGGTTTACCCTCAAATTGGCATTGATCTTCCTAGGTTTTTTTGTATCGTCAGTGTGAATTTTCATGTATGACTAGTTGACCATGATACATTGATACGTATGTAATTTAGCGTAGGGCTCAAAACATTGATTAATATGAGACATAAGGAGAAACAAAGTATGTTTTATTGCCAAAAATAGTCACAAAATATCAAATGTATAAATTTTTGTAAAACATACTCCCTCCGTTTTTTAAGTGATGTTTTATCCAAATTCTTATAAGTGATGTATTCAATTTTCTATGCAAAAATTAATGTATATAAAATAGTCACAAAATATCAAATGTATATTTTTTTGTAAAACATACTATATAGTGAAAAAATCTCAAAAACTTATTATATTATAAATGAAAACATAGCGGGTAATATAAAAATGACTGTAAAATTTCGAAATAGATATTATAAATCTATTAAAGTATTGTATTTTAAATTTCAAATCTCTTTTAGGAAATTTTTGATGAGATTTAATGTAAACATTTTAGATTTTTGGGTTTATCTAAGGGGTTGACAACTAATGTATATGTCAATCTTTTTTATATGAACCATACAAATCACAAATGAACCTCAGTTTCGTGCCATTGGCTCCCTCGACGGTTCGAACTAATTACTGTATATAAGTTAGCTTGATTGGGTAGCTAGCTGGCTCTGGAATAATAAATTCTTCTTCTTTAATTTAATTGAACATTTTATTTATGAAGTATTTAAAGGACAATAAATAGTTTTTGAATAAAATTAATATTATGTCGGTTTCTTTTCCTCTTTGAAGGCCAAAATCTTTATAAGTAAATGTTCTTTAATTTCTCATGCAATAATTTTCTGACTCTTGCATGGTGAGGGACGTTACACGTTACCAACTCTATAAATGTTTTGCTAATTTAAACGGCAGGTGCGGATGCGAGAATATTTACTGAAGTGAGCAAGTGCAAATTTTTTGTGTAATTAAATAATAGATGTGTATAGGGATGAATTTATATGATTCGTTTATAAAAGATATTGTTACAATTTAACACAAAATCTATTTTAATACAATATAATATAAATATATATTTTATTTTAAATAAAACGGTTTGCATGATTGTTATAAAACACTGGCGATCGCCACCGCTTATAAAAATAACGTTTAATAGTTATGGGTGATTGCGAAAAAACTATTTTTTTTTTTGGACAAACTAGAACGAAAAAACTACTTAATGTTTTTAAAATATGAGATATTTTCATAATTTCACTCAATCATGTTATATTATTTTTCCAAAACATATTTTCTTAATTTTTGTCACAGACTATTGTAAAATTCACAAAAAAAAATTTAATAGTTAAAAGAAAAAATTAATAGTTTTCTTCCCTAGAAATACTATTGGTGATATTGGTTCCTACGAGAGATTGTCATAAAAGATCATTGACTGTAATACTAAAATTAATTAATCTCACTTTATAAATACAAAACATTGTGTTCGATTATAAACATACAACAACAAGTTCAAAGAAATCATCTTCATCACTATTCTCTCTTTTATGTTTCCATCATCATTGACATTATATTTTACAAATGTTTCGTTAATATAATGATTGGGATCACGTTAGTGTTATACACTTAATTATACTAGTAAAAAGTACATAATTTCATGGCAACCAATTAGGCATGCCATTTGTAATAATAGGGAATCGAAGATTTTATGTCCGAACAACTTGTGTCGCTATCATACCAACAGTTACCAAGATCAAATCCATGATTACATCGAATTCACACGACATGATCATATAGTATAGTTCTTGCATTAAGAAGCCATTAACATCTATCACGTGCCATGCATTGCCTTCTCTCTATAAATGCAATTATACCAAAGCGTACCAAACTATATATCTTTGGTTTGAGATTAGCTAGAGTTTTTTTTATAAAACGGAACCCAAAAACAAGATTACAAAAATTTAATTCGAATTAACCAACTATTTATTTTTCTTAAATTACAAATTAATTTGTGGATACTAATCCACAAATTACAACCGACACTTTCAAAAACAAAAGTAAAGAACATACTTTGCATACACCTTTAGTGGCATGCATGACATGTTAAACCATCAATGGAGATAGATTTCCTAATAAGTATAAGAGGATATCTTTTGAGAAGAAAAAGATGAATAAAGAACTTTTAACAATTAAAAAAGTTGAACAAAAATAAAAAAAACTATTAACAATATAAGATAATGCTGCTTTTCTTTTTGTATAAAAGAGACTTTAATAAACTACATGTTGATGCTATATCCATTTTTAGTCGTATATCTTTTGACTAGTGAGTCACTAAATAAGAGCCAATTTCAACTTCACTTCTCCGCAATTAGTGAGATAAGAGTCAACGGGTTCAAAGTTCAAACCAATGTCTTAGTATTAAGAAGTTGAAAACTTGTTCTCATGCATTAAAATTTAAAACTTCAATACAAATGTGTATGGTTTCACTCACTTAGTAAGATATTACTCTTTCTGTATCACTTTAAGCGATAATATAGTATGAAACATTGTTTTATTTTAAGTGATGTCGAAATGATTTTTCTAAAATGAAACCTAGGGAGTTTTTCAACATTACTCGAAACTTATAGGCCAAATAAAGAATTTTATATTTCTTTTGGGTTAAAATTTTAAATATCTCACTTAGAGAAAAACAAAAACAAAAAAGTGAAACGGGGTTCAAGTGAGAAGAATTAATGAATGATATTTTTAGTTCAACTAAAAGAAAGAAACGAATGATATTGTTTCAGAAAAATCTCTCATTCTTTCATTTATGAAAAAGCTTTCTGCTCCTAACTGTCTCCATTTCCTCCTCTCTCGTAATTTTGAGTTCCCAATTAAAAAAAAAAGATAGTCTTGTCATAGTCAGAAGAGGTAGGGGAAGCTTAAATATTAGTATATTATTAATCCATGACAAAAATCCTCCTTTTTCTTGATTTCATGTCCTTTGGTCTCTCGTGTTCTTGAGAAGCACCACAAAGTTAAATAAACACTTTTTCCTATCTTCAGATCTCTCTCTCTCTCTCTTGTTCTTGTCTTTTATCTCCTTGAGCTTTCATTGTTTCTTGCATGAAGACTTCAAAGTAGCTTTAGTTAGACTTTTGCGTTTTATTTTCAGGGGAGATTTGTTGTTTAGCTCTTTGGGGTTTCTGTGTATAAATTTCAGAGCTTTCTTCAAATGGGTCTTGGTTTCTGGTGTTTTGCATTAATTCTTCCTCTGTTCTTAAAGCAATTTCATTGCCAAGAACCAAACACTGATGGCTTCTTTGTTTCTGAATTCTTCAAGCAAATGGGGTTAAGCTCTGCTCAAGCTTATAACTTCTCTGCTCCTTTTTGTTCATGGCAAGGCTTGTTCTGTGATTCCAAGAATGAGCATGTGATTGTGTTAATTGCTTCTGGAATGGGTTTATCTGGTCAAATCCCTGACAACACCATTGGTAAACTCAGCAAGCTTCAATCTTTGGATCTTAGCAACAACAAAATCTCTGCTTTACCATCTGATTTCTGGAGTTTGAACACTTTGAAGAACCTTAACCTCTCCTTCAACGAGATCTCTGGGTCTTTCCCTAGCAATGTTGGGAATTTTGGGCAGCTTGAGTCACTTGACATCTCTCGCAACAATTTCTCTGGTGCAATCCCTGAAGCTGTAGACTCTCTTGTTAGTTTGAGAGTCTTGAAGCTTGATAACAATGGGTTTCAGATGTCAATCCCAAGAGGACTTCTTGGTTGCCAATCTCTGGTTTCCATTGATCTCTCCTCAAACCAGCTTGAAGGGTCTCTTCCTGATGGGTTTGGCTCTGCATTTCCAAAGCTCAAAACTTTGAACCTCGCGGGAAACAAGATTCATGGCAAGGACACAGATTTTGCTGATATGAAATCCATCACTTCTCTCAATATTTCAGGGAATCAGTTTGAAGGTTTGGTGACAGGTTTGTTCAAGGAGACTCTTGAAGTGGCTGATTTTAGCAAAAACCGGTTTCAAGGTCATATCTCCTCTCAGGTAGACTCCAACAGGTTTGGTTTGATTTATCTTGACTTGTCTGAGAATGAGCTCAGTGGAGATATCTTCAAGAATCTAACACGGCTAAAGAAGCTTAAGCACTTAAATCTAGCTTGGAATAGATTCAGTAGAGGGATGTTTCCGAGGATTAAGATGCTTTCTGGTTTAGAGTATCTTAACTTGTCAAACACAAATCTTTCTGGTCACATTCCTAGAGAGATCTCAGAGCTGAATGAGTTGAGCACACTTGATGTTTCTGGAAACCATCTGTCAGGACACATCCCAACTTTGAGTATCAAGAACCTCGTGGCTATCGATGTTTCGAGGAATAATTTGACGGGAGAGATACCAATGTCTATCCTTGAGAAGGTCCCTTGGATGGAGCGATTCAATTTCTCTTTCAACAACTTAACTTTTTGTTCCGGGAAGTTTTCAACTGAAACTCTGATCAGATCTTTCACTGGTTCTACAAATAGCTGCCCTATTGCTGCAAACCCGGCACTCTTCAAAAGAAGAAGATCGGTCACTGGAGGACTCAAGCTGGCTTTGGCAGTGACGCTTTCTACTATGTGCTTACTCATAGGAGCATTGATTTTTGTAGCATTTGGCTGCAGAAGGAAACACAAATCCGGTGAAACCAAAGATGTCTCATTAAAGGAGGAACAAAGCATTTCAGGTCCATTCTCTTTCCAAACGGATTCCACAACATGGGTGGCTGATGTGAAGCAAGCAAATGCAGTTCCTGTGGTTATCTTTGAGAAGCCATTGTTGAACATCACTTTTTCGGATCTCTTGTCTGCAACTTCCAACTTCGACAGAGACACTCTCTTAGCAGACGGTAAATTTGGTCCTGTTTACCGAGGTTTCCTCCCTGGTGGAATTCATGTAGCTGTGAAAGTTTTGGTCCACGGCTCAACTCTTAGTGATCAAGAAGCAGCTAGAGAGCTCGAGTATCTTGGAAGGATCAAGCACCCAAATCTTGTTCCATTATCTGGATATTGCATAGCCGGTGATCAAAGAATCGCCATTTACGAGTACATGGAAAATGGTAACTTGCAAAACTTGCTTCATGATCTGCCATTTGGAGTTCAGACAACAGATGATTGGAGCGCAGATACATGGGAAGAAGAAACTGACAATGGTATCCAAAACATAGGGCATGAAGGCCCGGTGGCGACATGGCGGTTTAGGCACATGATGGCACTTGGAACTGCCCGAGCATTGGCATTTCTTCACCACGGTTGTTCACCACCAATGATCCATAGGGATGTGAAAGCTAGTAGCATTTATCTTGACCAGAACTGGGAACCAAGATTATCTGACTTTGGTTTAGCCAAAGTCTTTGGAAACGGTTTGGATGATGAAATTACTCATGGCTCACCTGGTTATCTCCCTCCTGAGTTCTTGCAACCTGAACACGAGCTGCCAACACCGAAGTCTGATGTCTATTGCTTCGGGGTTGTTCTGTTTGAACTCATGACAGGGAAAAAGCCGATTGAAGATGATTATCTTGATGAGAAAGATGCCAACTTGGTGAGTTGGGTTAGAAGTTTGGTTAGGAAAAATCAAGGATCAAAAGCTATTGATCCAAAAATCCAAGAGACAGGCTCCGAAGATCAGATGGAAGAAGCTCTCAAGATCGGATACCTCTGCACAGCTGATCTTCCTTCAAAGCGGCCAAGTATGCAGCAAGTAGTTGGTCTTCTTAAAGATATTGAACCGAAACCCAATCAATGAAACATCACTTCTGAGTCTCTGCAAAAATGTTCTTTTCCCTTGAAAGTTTTTCTTTTTTGCCTTTTTTTTCAGTGTTTTGCTCTTTTCAATGGCTCCTCCAAGTTCCTTCGTGTGTATCGATTGTACATATAAGCTTGTTTGTGTTAACCTCTATCTCAAATGTTCATCCCCCATATAAAACATGTGCACAAAGAGGAGGTAATAAGACCCGGAACATAATCTTATATTACACGAATTGTCTTTAACAACATTCAAGGAATAATTTACTTCAAGGAATGGAGACAGGGGAAAAGTTTGCATATCAGGATGAAGAGGAAGCTTGCGTACTTAAGTTCGAGCTCGAGCTCCCGTAGATGTAAGAGCTGAATCCCCAAAATGTCAGGATCAAAGACAGGATTTTGAAGCCACTCATTGGATCATGCATCAATATGACAGCGGCAATGCTCGTGATGGGAACTCTCACGGCGTTTAGGACTCCTGCCATGACTGTAGATGCCAGAAACAAGACCGCGGTTGCCCCAAGAACACCAAGTTGAAACGTGACTGCACTCCAGATAAGAACCTGAGTGTACAGAGACTCACCGCCTTTGAAACTCTTAGCTTCATGACTCATCCCTTGGAAATCGTTGCTCACAACCATCCCAAGAGTGGTAAACGCAAAAGCAATAAGTGAAACCATGACTTGCTGCTCCAAAGCAACGTGAAAAGACCTTCTTCCAAGCAGTTTCACAAAGAGAAGCTCAGATAACGCAAAAATAAGTCCGTGGAGTGCAGACCCCATTATGTCCCAAAAGAAACCTGCAAAGTATTGGCTGTTGGTTATATAACTGTACCGATCAGAGCTTGAATCCAACGCTATTATAGCCATAGCACCGGTTATAATCACAATGGAGTTGACAACAGAAGCATTCAACGGGTTTTTAACAATGAGATAGCCAAACAAAGCAGAGAAGGCAAGCGACGAAGATGCCAAAAGAGAAGAAGTCGATGCAGGGAGATACGCGTAGGCATAAGCATACATAAGGTTATCTGCAGCACTCAAGAAACCAAGCACAACATAAGAGAGAACAAGCTTTGCATTGAGAGGTGTGGGTTTGATCTTTTGAAAGATATATGTAGGAAGTAAGATGAGACAAGTGATTGGCCATCCAGCAACAGCAACCCAAGAGATGATCCATTTGCTTTTGCCACCGTTGGAGAAGTAAAGACGAGACAACAGACTAGACGCCGGGAAAGCTATAAGCATTGCTGCACCACTGAGAACCAAGAGAATCCAATGTGAAATGGGCTTTGATTCGTAAGCTTCTCGTGTCGATTTCTTTACATTTGACATCCATACTGAATATGAAAATGAAACAGATGGTGGTTCTGTTGTTTCCTCCATTAGAAGTCCTGAAACATTAAAACAAAGTTGATCACAGTTCTGCAAAACTTGACTTTGAGTCTCTGCAGATTTGATCTGAAACAACTATGTACTAAACCCATGAAGAAACAATCGATGAGGGCTTCTAGAAACGCATGAACCTAACACTAAAAATCAAACCTTTATGGAAATTTTCGATTGAATCCAAACCAAAATCGTCTCAGAGTTTCACCATATTTAAAAAAAATCTCAGCTTTGATCAGATTCTTATGATCTTATCTCATCCCTAACTACAGAAACAGGATTGTTCAACAAGAAAAGCCACAGAATTGTTAAAGAGATTGACCAAAAGAACTAAAGTTTTCAAATTTACTATTCGATGATTAGAATCAAACTCAACACGTAAACCCAGAACAGAGAACGAAGAAAACAGAGTAAAGCCCAAAATTGAGAGCTAGGAAGAGTACTCACTGACTGATAAATTTGACTCGAGATTATCGTCTTTGAAAGTTGTCATTTTTTATATTAAAGCTCTTTTCTTTTCTTAAGTCGCAATTTTTCCGGTGAAGAAAACAGAGCTTGTTGCGATTAGGCCTCATGAGCTTTAAGAGTTCACGGATTAATAGCCGTCGGATTCGCTAACTGAATATTAACGGCTGAGATCTTGAGTTTGCGAATCTGTGGCTATGACAACGACCACAACATAATGGTTTTGCCTTTTTGCATGTTTTTGACCTATTTACCATGTTCGTTGGTTGGTTGGTAGGTCATGGTATGGTGTTGGGATAATTAGATCGGTTTTAGTTCAATTCTATTTTGATACGTATGTTTTGGGTCGGTATGTTCGGATATTCGAATATTTTTCAATAGACCTCAATGACATAATATATATATAAATCACAAAATGCCAAACCCTAATTTAGCATGGTTACAACGTGTTCGCAAAACGAGTGGTGTAAGAAGATTTTGTGGTTTAAATAAGAATATTATACTCCATTAAATTACTAAAATTTCTAACTCTGATCAACATAAATATATAGTTTTCTGAACATATCATTAATGAATGAGCTTGTTTAGAAAAGAAAAGAAAAATAAGATTGAAGGGTGGAGTAGAAAAATGAAAAGCAAAAAGAAAATTATATAAATTCTTCCGTCTTAGAGAGTGGCATTATATAAAACTCAAATTCAGGATATATATATATATTTATATAGTAGCAAAATCTTTGAAAATTTTTAGTTAGTTACTTAATTTTGGTTTAAGCTATGGTTTTTTTTTTTTTTTTTAACACCTGTTTAAGCTATGGTCATTTCTTCCTATTTCCCTAACCAAAGAGTACTACTGGTGGTCTAGTTAAGCTGGACGATTTTGATAAGTATAAATTGTGTCTAGAAATTTATATTAGGGATCGAGTTCTTCATCTTAAGCAAACGTAAAGTTTATAAACAGAAACAAATTCAGTGTTCTACATAGATTTCAAAGACTAGTTTGAATTTCTATATTAAATTACCTCAATCATAAAAATAAAATAAAAAAACCAAATTTGTGGCCCTGCCCTAATGGACCTGGTACAAGGAAATGAGGAATCTTAGCCAACATCGTTATCTAGCATGTGAGTATCTTATGGGTGCAATTCCAAAGGTTAAGTCTCAAATGTTTTTGTGTGATCTTAATGTTATCGCATGTCGTATCATGTTGTCATCATGTCGCCAGCAATCCATGGCGCCCACAAATGTAACATGCCAAGCTTTAGGGAAGTGCGTTAACAGAAAAATACTTCTTCTATAAAAATCCATAGCCACATCGTCTTATTAGTCTTGTCTTTTTCATTTTTGGGAATGTAATGGTTTAGATTAAACTTGTATTGTTTTTTGGAACAAAAACAAATTTGTTCAAAGTTCAACATACATCTAGGTTTATACATTTTTTACCCTAAATTTCAAAGTAATATCGTTTTTTTTTTTCATTATTGTGAAAGTGTTCTTCTGTAAATTTACATTTGTTTTGAAAGCAGTTTTTAGAGTAACAACTCTCCATTGTTTTAACTTTTAAGTAAAATTTAACGATAACTTAATCGGTTTTAATTTGGTATAAAATATTTCTGTGTTCAAACAACACTAAGAAGAGTGAGATGTAGTCTCAGCCAAATACAATTTCGTGGGACTACATGTATGAATATTGCATATTGCAACTCAATCTAAAGGAACGGGATTGAAGAGTAAGGACATGACACGATCAACAATTTTGGCTTTTTCAGGAGAGCCATGGCCATCGCCATATTGATACATGCACAGAGACATGCGTGCCAAGTTCATTACAGTTTCCATAAAATCATGATGGTGTAACGAAGAGCCATGTGACATTTTCTCGTAATTCATTTCATCCCACAAGTCGTTGATCATCTGCCGCACGTGCGATCTCGCCTTCTCCTCTGAAGCTCCGGTCTCATTCATGTAACATTGTATGGATTTATGGACGTCTCCTCTCGCCAATTCATCCTATCCATACATACAAATATTGGAACCATATTTTCTGACTATTTGTTCCAATTAAACATATATATGACCAACCTCTAAATTATAAATTTTGAAATAAAACCTATATATAGTTAATGTCTTTTGGAAGAAGTTGTTATACTTGTGAGGTTGCAAGATCGTTGGCTAGACGAACCACATAGGCAGAGCATCGGACAATGTTTTGCTGATGTTGGGACAAAGTCTCCAAGACCTGAATAGAGAGTTGGTCGGAGAATACGCAGTAGAAGTGGACATATATCGTTGGGATCGATACTGAAATCCAAGCATTATTCATGTACTCTTCCAGTTTTGGTTTGTGCCCTCTTTTGTACCATTTTGCTTCTACCAAATATGATTTGCATAGATTTGTCCACTAATAAGATAATTGAAAAAGATTATGTATGTAAGATTATGTAAGTGGTTTTATGTTTTGTTAACTAGATTTCTAATCACAAAAAAAAATTCTAAAACAAATAGTCAACTTTAATTTTCAATATATCAACTCTTATATATATATATATATTAACATATTTATTTAAATAACGAAGCCACATGCAGAAGCATTTCATAACCTCTCCTTTCAAATGGCATTCGAACCGCGACCTCTAAACTTTGTCTAAACAATGAATCTAATGACCATAAAAAATGGGTTGATTTTTTATATATACTTACAGATTTTTTGAGGAAAGGAATCACGTTGATATTTTTCTTTCTAAGGACATCACGTCCAATGCTATTGACTTCATTGTACATAACACGAAAACACAACCTCATGTAGTCAGGGAGTTCATCAAGGCGATTTAAATCCCAACTGCAACATATTTTATATAGACAATTCAATCAGTAATCTTTAGAATGACACAAGAAATTGAAGTGCAAAAAAATAAAAGTATATCACCTTTCAACCGCGTCAGTGAAAAGTTGAAGTTCTTCAAGAGTACCATAGATATCGTAGATGTCATCGATAGTTGTAATAAGTGCATTTACTTTAGTCATTGTTCGACGAACGTAACCAAACTCAGGTTCGTGGATATGTCCAATAGTCCAAAAATAATTCTCCACGATTCTATCTCTTGCAAAGTGAAGTTGATTACCTAAACCTGTCTCCCTCCACCAGCTTAACACCACATATAAAAGCAAAATCAAAACAAAAGAGTACTAAGTGTTATTTATATACGTTTTTTATTTGGCAGTGTTGTTCGTTACAAAAGAGTACTAATTCTACGGTCGCTAAATGCATGTTTTCTTGTAGCGCGTACGAGCCTCTTGGCAGTGTTTTTTCGCAAAAGCCAACCTCAAGTCCAAATTAACATTTGATAAGTTAATATATATATGGCTTATGTACTTGGTTATGTTATAATTTAATGAAGCGTTTAAAAAAATATATATTTAAGGCATCTTTAAAAGTACATATATGGGACTTCTAGTAATAAGATTATTACCTGGAAACGTATTTGAGTTCTTCTTGATGAATAGCCTGTACAATGTTGAAATCGATCTTGGCGAATTCAACTACGACAAGATTCTTGTTACGTCTCTTTCCATAAACATCTATGTACCATCTTGTGGCTAGCCTTCTCATTCGCCTATAGTAGGGCATATCTAACGCTTGGACCACCATGTCCACTATGTCACATGACCCAAAATCTTTATCACACTGAGTGTCAACAATGTCTCTTAGTTTTTGTGTTGCAAAAGGTCTGATGAATTGTTGTAGTTTCGTATCCCATTTTGTGGAAAGATATGACGCTTCGTAAAGAGATATGAGACCACCTATATCATCACTCTCAAACTCCCCACAATTTTCCATGAAAACATCGAATACACCTGTAAATATAGAAAGAAAAAGCATTGGTTATTAGTTAAATGTAAGGCCAAATTACCATACAACAAGGACTTAATGTATGTAAGTGATGATCTTGTTGGATGAATCTAATCACAGCAACCTTCTGAAACATTGAAACCATGTTGTCTAAAAAGTCGGAATTCGAGTGCGGTGGCACGCAAATCTTTTCTTATGTTAATTCTATCTTTTTGATAAGAAACTGTTAAAATGTTTTCAATTTCCCGTTCAAAATGGTAAGAAACCCCGAGTTTCTGAAGATCGTCGATCAGCTCCAATTGTTCGATGTATGTCTTCTTCTCATCACCTAGCATCTTTCTCACCTTTTCCTTCAGCAAATCTCTCTCTTCCACTCTCTTAGCTTTCTGAATACAGTGTAAATTGAACATTGCTATCAGCATTGTACTTAATAATATAAAATTTAAAAGTTTTATAGATCTCTCGTAGCACTCGTCGTAAACCCCAGCCTATTTTATTTTGAATATAATTTAACATTAAATTCAAAAAAAACAAAAATAACTACTATTCATACGGATTACATAAGTACCGCACCGCATATTTATTCTTGATCGAGAGGAGATCGCTGTGGTCCCAACGAGAAGGCTGATAGTTTGCCGAACGACGAAGAACAGTGGGAGACTCACCCGGTGTCATTTTGGCCATTGTGGTCCACTTGAAAGACTGAGGACGTTGAAGAGTCGTCTTAGCAAGTGCATTATTGTAAATGAGAAATGAACCTATCTGCAGTAAAGTGGCCATTAAACCAAAGTATTACACAACTTTCCAGTTTAAATGTAAGTCTCTATATATAATGCATGGAAGATTATTTATTTAGTCACGTTCATTTGTTTCGATATAAAAAGAATCTACTAATAAGGGGGTCATGTTTACATGGTGAAAGATGGTGATAGATATCACATGTTGTCGAAGATGACGCCATGGACCCGTGTTGTCATGCGTCGCCACAAATATAAAAATTAATACAAAACCTAGCAATCAATTAAGGTGGTCAAGTAGTTCACACGTCTCTCTATGGTCCACACTGGATACGGTCGGGAGGAAGTTGAGGAACTATGGCTTTGTGTCACCAATTTCATAAGATTCATTAGTCTTGTAATAAGTACAAGAATATTATTTGTCCACACTCGTTAAAGTTGTAACGCCGATGTTTCACAATCCTATAATATTAGATTTACAAAGCCTAAACCAAAATACAAACTTAATTTACGTCTTTGGTTATCTAAAAACTTCATATGAAGTTTAATCTAAAGGAATAGGATTGAAGAGTAAGGACTTGACACGATCAACAATTTTGGCTTTTTCGGGAGAGCCATGGCCATCTCCATATTGATACATGCACAGCGACATGCGTGCCAAATTGATCATAGTTTCCATAAAATCATGACTGAGTAGCGAGGTGTTATGTGCCATTTTTTCGTAATTCATTTCATCCCACATGTCATTGATCATCTCTCGCACGTGCGATCTCGCCTTCTCCTCTGAAGCTCCTGTCTCATTCATGTAACACTGGATGGATTTGTGGACGTCTCCTCTCGCCAATTCATCCTAGATTTACACACACAACACACATTTTCATATATATAATTAATAATCTTATGTATATATAAAGCGGTAAAAAATCAAATTAATTATTCTTGGTAAATATATTAGCTAGATGGGATGTCAAAAGAAGAGGGTTTGGTATAAACTTGCATGAAAGGTTTAATGATTGCTACAATTGGTGAAAATCAGTTTGAATAGTAACATATTTGTAATGTTAATTATTAACTACTTGTAATGCAATATGCATCCGAATTAAAAGTGTGTCCCTAACTACTTGGAAGAAAGTATTTTACCGGTGAGGTTGCAAGGTCGTTGGCTAGACGGAACACTGAGGAAGAGCATCGGACGACATTTTGTTGGTGTTGGGACAAAGTTTCCAAGACTTGAAGAGAGATTTGGTCGGAAAACACGCAGTAGAAGTGAATAAATATCGTTGGGGACGATATCGAAATCCAAGCATTTTGCATGTACTCTTCCAGATTTGGTTTGTGGCCTCTTTTGTACCACATCGCTTCTATTAAATATGCTTTGCATACATCTGTCCACTATATTTAAGATAATTGAAAAATTAGTATTAGGTACAATATTATGCAAATTTCCACACGTTAAATTCTACGTTAAACTACGTAAGAATTATCTATTGTTTAAAACAAGAAAAGTTATGTAAGAATAACTTCTATGCTTGAATAAATTTGTTAACCTGATTTCTAATTGTAAGAACTTACAAAAACATTTCAAGCTAAAAAAAAGGTAATCAATATTTTGTGTGTTTACTATAACATTGAACCAAAATTTACTTCTTTTTTTTAAACTACGTACGAAAGCGTTTTATAATCTCCTTTTTCAAGTGTAATTGGAACCGCGATCTCTAGGCTTTGTCTAAACAATGAATCTAATGACCACAAAAAAGGGGTTGATATTTTTTACTTACAGATTTTTTGAGGAAAGGAATCACGTTGATATTTTTCTTTCTGAGGACATCACATCCGATGCTATTGACTTCATTGTACACAACAAGAAAACACAACCTCATGTACTCAGGGAGTTCATCAAGACGATTTACATCCCAACTGCAACACCAAATTTTATAAACAAGTCAATTAATCAAGTAACTAATCTTATATAACATTATCAAATAACCAAGAAAATTTGAAGTAGGAAATTATAAGTGTGTGGGGGGGGGGGGGGGGGCTTCTTTACTTTTCAAACGCGACAGTGAAAAGTTGAAGTTCTTCAAGAGTGCCATAGATATCGTAGATATCATCAATACTAGTAAGAAGTGTATTTATTTTAGTCACTACTCGTCGAACGTTTCCGTATTGAGGCTCTTGGATTTGTCCTATCGTCCAAAAATAGTTTTCCACTATTCTGTCTCTTGCAAAGTGAAGTTGAGTACCTAAACCTGTCTCCCTCCACCATCTTAACACCACATACAAAGCAAGAAGATAAAAAAAAAAATCATATATACTATATTAATTATATTATATGCTATATCAATTTTCAACTTGAAATTTCAAAATTGAACATTTTTTGTGTGACCAGTTCATGTAACATACTGATTGCACTAGTGCCGCAGTGTTTTATATGAGGTATGGTACAAAGTGATTTATTGTTACATATAACATGTTTTGGTCCGAACCTCTTTGTTATGGATGTAAAGTTCATGAATTTTCATCTCAAACAAATTAACAGCTTAAACTTTAACGTATGGCTTATGATGTGCTTTACTATGTCATAATTTAATGGTGTTTAAAATAGGTGTAAGATAAATCTTTAAAAAGTAGCTATATGACTTCTAGTAATATATAGAAATTACCTGGAAACGTATTTGACTTCTTCTTGATGAACAGCTTGTACGATGTTGAAATCAGTCTTGGCCAACTCAACTAGGAGAAGGTTCTTGTTATGTTTCTTTCCATAAACATTTATGTACCGTCTCGTGGCTAGCCTTCTCATACCCCAATGGTAGGGCATATCTAACGCTTGGACCACCATCTCCCCGGCGTTACAGGACCCGAAATCTCTATTACTACTACCATTATTATCAAGAAAGTCTCTGAGTTTTTGTTTTGCAAAAGGTCTGATAAATTTTTGCAGTTTAGAATCCAGTTTTGTCGAAAGATACGACGCTTCATATAGAGATATGAAAGCATTTATATCAGTACCACTCTCAAACTTCTCACTATTCGCCATGAAAACGTCGAATATATCTGGAATCATAACAAGTTAGTTGTTGTTATATATGAGAACATCTTTGAATATACAGACATGATATAAGAAATGATATATTTGTAATGGAGTATTAATAATAACCTTCTGAAACATTGAAACCATGTTGTCTGAAAAGTCGGAATTCGAGTGCGGTGGCATGTAGGTCACATTCCTTGACGTTTACTCTATCTTTCTGATAAGAAGATAGTAGAATGTTATCGATTTCCGCTTGAAAATGGTATGAAATACCGAGTCTTTCTACATCGTCGATGAACTCTAATTTTTCGAGATAAGTCTTCTTCTCATCATCGAACATCTTTCTCACTTTTTCCTTCAACAAATCTCTCTCTCGCATGCTTTTATCTTTCTGAATGTTGAATAAAGAAAGTCTATAAAACATATATAGTTCCTATACCATAAATATTGTCTAGGGAACACGTACGTACCGCATATTGATTTTCCAGTGAGAGGAGATGGTGATGGTCCCAAAGAGAAGGTTGATAGTTTGCGGAACGGCGAGGAACTGTGGTTGAGTTATCATTATGTGATGTCATTGTGGCCACTGTGGTGCATGCAGGCTTAGGACGTGGAAGAGTCTTTGCACGGGCATTACTGTAAATAAAAGCTGAACCTATATGTAGTACAGTGGTCATTGTATAAATGTATTACGCATATACTTTTACCTTTTCAGATGTGTGTGTGTGTGTTTGTGTAAGTGTGTGTGTGTTTATGTATATATAGATACAAACACAAGATATGTATGCTGTCATCGATCTCGTCATGAATCACGTTTTTGATTTATATATTATTATGCTGGTTAATTAGATTTGGTATCTCTGAAAAAATTAAAATCGAAGATGAAGCCATGACAGACCGGTTTGATGTGTCATGCATGACCACAAAATATAAATCATGCATTGTTAAAAAAAAGTAACGTACGTATAACTTTAATTTCGTAACCATTTGCAATACCACCAACTCATTTAGGTCTTTCTAGTGGTCCAAAAGTGATGTCTCAAGTTTCGTAACCATTATAAAACCGCAAGTGCACAAGTCCACAACATGCATGTGACGAATATTGTGATGGAATCAACAAATTAAAGAATAATGAGGAACACTTGTGACAACTTATTTCATAACCAAGTAAATGAAGAGGCAAGCAATTCGAAAGGTGAACCGGGATAAGTACTCATACAATAAATTAAAATAAATTAAAAACCAAGAGAAATTAACAATCAAACAAAAAAGGACATGAATGATGAAACATGATTAACACATGATACTAGAACACATGTACAGCAAAACCATTCCTTTTTTTGGTGGTTAGTCACTATTTTTGTACGTACTCTTGAACTAAAATATCTAACAAAAAAATGGGATAAAAATATTAGGTAACGAATAGAGTTTGAATGAAGTTCATATAGATAAAGTCTTTGGTACATAAAAAACAATTATATTGTGGTAAAATTGAAGACAAATTATCATGAAGTGATATTTGTAGCTCAACGTGAATGTTATTCACAGAGCCTTTTGAAAATACTTAGGATCGTTTCAAATGAGATCGATGTGTCTGAGCCACAATCTCATATACATACGACGAAGAAACATCTGCCACAAGCATCAAAGCTTGGTGCATTATGATATATATAGTCCAATGAGAATTCAGAAATCAGAACCACATGTTTTATTCATTGTTATGTATCCTTGAGTGCTGTCTGGTCCTACTCTATGATAAGTCAAAACCAGCAAATTGTAGTATAAATGACAAAATTAGAAAAGGACTGTTCACTTGAAAGCATAATGACATGTGATCCCAATGCAATTTAATTAGAGCTCAACGCTTATACCTAATAAAATTTCTAAGTTAAAATCTCTTTATGATTTAGTCCCATAGCAAAAAAAGAAGAAAAATGAGTACTTTCCTCACAGAAGTACATATATGGTTTAGCTAGGAAGTATTGAAGAAGATATATATGACAGAAAGTATAAGAAAGGTGCCACTATTATTGTTGCAATTTTTTGTATTACATTTTGGAATTAACTTGAATTTAAAGAACAACTTAAACTAAATAGATAATAGTTAAAGCTCATGATTCTAAACCAAGTTATCATGTATTGGTAGAAGTAATGTGGAAAGCAATTCGGGAACATTCTTGTTTCAACATAGGAGGGAAAAATGGATTAAAAGGTAGATTTGGCAGGCAGTTCTTTTCTCCTTCAAGAAAAGCTTTGCAACAAGCAGGACCAATGTTACCAAAACTGCCAAGTAATATAGACTGAGAGATTTCCGCGATGCATCCAGGTATATTCATCGCGGCTGACCAACATTTTGTTATGTCGGGTAGTCCTGGTATGCCAAAGGTCGGAGGAAACGGGAAAGGAAACGGGAATTGTGGTAGCTGAGCATTAACAGAAACTGTAACACAAATGGTTACTAGAACAAATAGTACATTCTTGATGGCCATGATGTATGAATTGCTATGGGAAAACCAAATAAAACTTGGAATATCTCAGTTTCTTTTCTAGTTTGTAATTGATTGATGAAAATAATATGGGATCATTGTTCTTATTTATATGAAAGAAATAAAGACTTAGCTTTGACTATCTTTAGAGAAACTTCTTTGAGTATTTAGTTAGTAAATTAATTTGCGGTTTTCCAACATTGAAAAAGAGTTGAAATCACCATTACTACTGCCTAAAAGATGTAACGAGTGTCATTAAAACGTTTATAACGTAACGTGAGGAAAGGTTCATGAACGATGCTTAGTATTAGTTTTCCCTAGCAAACTTCACGTACGTACTACTTTCTCATGCTTGTAAACGGGCTCTCTTGTGTGGGCTTTAGTAAATATATTGGGTCAAATTTTTGGTATCGTTGGGCTTTTTGAAATGGATGTTTATCTCTTTTGTCAAAATGTTTTAGATTTAGAGCCTCCCTTCTTACATAAGAAGGTAACAGAATGGAGAGAAAGGTAAACACACTAGACCGAATTAAACCAAAATTCATCGATCGGAATTCAAAACCAACTTTGATTACAACTCACTTTGCGTAGAATTTTCTATATGGAATTATTCAAACCGATTTTTCAACCAAATTTTAAAGTTATGTGAACAAATTGAATCCACCAAATTAACCGAAATTAGAAAAAGTACTATTTTAATTAGAATTAGTTAGCAAAACATTTAAATTTAAATGACAAAAACATATAATGTTGTACCACCATTTGATTTAAAACGTGTATCCAGTAGAAGATTGTCTATAAGCCATGCATGGTAATTGGTAACCATCATCCTATATATGATCTATCTAATTTAAAAAAAAAAAAAAAAAAAAAAAATGATCTATCTAATTTTTGATATTATTCCATTATTCCATTTTGTACAATATAATATTAGCCAGACGTTGACAAAAAAAAAAATTATTAGCCACACGTTAATAAAGAAAAGTCGATGTTTCAGTTTAGACCGTTGTTGACAAAACAAATTAAGAAAATATAGTTGAAGTGATTAAGCTCTTTGTGTTGACTAGTACGCCGTGTACTAGTCCTGGTTCGAACGTTCCATATATTTGTTGTAATATGTGCGAATAGTTTAATTGATAACGTAGTGGAACTTTTAAAATTTGTTAAAAAGAACATAGAGTAAAAATCATGACTAGACCGTTAACGTTTCTTCTTTGCTATAAAAGTTAAAAGTAAATTATAATAAAATTCAAAAAAAGAAGTAAATTATAATTAATACTGTATGTATGTCAATGATCTAAAATAGGTGCTAAGTTTTTTTATTTTTATTATTTATATAATATGTTATAGATTTATTATTAGTTAATTTATTTGATTTTATTTAGATATAAATAATCTATAAAATCCATTTAGCCACTGAATTTTTATTATAGGATTTAGGTATGTAAACTCAACCTATTATAATGTATGGGTTGAGTTAAACCCGTCTACATAAATTTCATACGCATGTATTTGAGTTTGGGTCGGCTTACCATCGATGGTTGATATATTTTCTAATGAGATGATACAATACTATAACATTTGGGACATGAATCCTAACAACAACGGGTTTACCATATTAGGAACAATGGTTTAGTAATGCACGGACCAGAACTTTAAACTTAGTTTCACTTAGATTATACAAGTAAACTGCATCAAATATTTGGAAGGTTTTTCATATTTGTTTTCACAAGTCCAATGTGCCATGACTGTACAAACTTCTACAAGATATTCATTCTTTTTGACAAAGTATATATCTCTCATGATTTTGCTGAGAAAATTTATATATCATGTGTTTTTTGGTCACATAATATAGGCTAAATTTTAGTGACACAGTTTGAAATTGTTACCTTTGGCATATTGGTTTAGTAGTAATTAATAATGTTGGAGGTCAGACCTCAAATACATTTTTTCCTTCCTATTGGCAATATATATTATTTATGTGTGTTTTTTGTCTTTATTTATCTCCTTTTATTTTCTTTGGATTTATTTTCATAATTTTTTTTATAAAACCATTCTTTTATTGATTTGGTAAATAAAATTCCTTATGAACAAAACTAAAGCTTACCAATAACATTTGTGCGAAAAACGCATAATAATAACCTTGGAGAAATGATTAACCTCCTTTGCGCTTTTGGTAAAGCTGCATTACGAGCAAAGTATGTATTGGTAAGCTACAATATTTATATTTGAGAGGAAGAAGGCTCAAACTAAATGAAATGAGTACATGAAGAAAGAAAAAATATTAAATATATTTTGAGTCACCATCGTTTCTTGTTCACCGTATAATCAAAGACTTCAAATCTTTAGTTCCTCGCTTCATTCACAACATTGATTGGTGCAATTTTGGAAGTTGCTCTTCAACCATTGTTCGATCATGTTACGACGCACCAATGTGATATGAAGATCGCCACACCAATTTGATATAGGATCAAGATACAAAATATTAATCAATTTTGTTCTCTCTTAAATAGAGTAACTAACTCTTAAGTTATAAATTTTCAGTATTCAACAAAGTTGGTGTACTATTTTTTGGTATTTTTCATGGTTTCTAATGTGTAAATGCTAATTTTGATAATTAATAATACATAGAAGACCACATGTTATCAATGTCCTTTAGGTCACTTAAAAGTTAAAACTAAAGACCGGCAGCAATGTCTCTTGTTTCTCATCTTACCATACTCAAAATCAGTCTCTATGGAAAGAATTATCTCCTTGAAGAAGATAGCCGCCGTCTAAAGCCATTGACACATAAACTAAAGAAACTAGATTTTACACCCTCGATGCATGGAAGAGTAACAACAGAAGAAACACGGAAACAAAGACCTTTTGACACCAATGTCAACCCGTGATCTTGATCTTGGTGACACTAACACTCTTGTATAGAGTTCTTCTACTGCTCAACTCATAACTCAACCAATGTCTAATGGAATTTCATATAGAAAATAAATAAACTAATGGAATCCACCTCCAACAATCTTTAAGAAAATGATATAGGTATACAAAAAAAACATGGAGCACAACTCTCAAGTAGCATGTCATCGCCATTACACAATTTACCATCGTCAAATTTATTAAGTGCCAAATGAAGGAAGAGAACTACACTAAGAGGGGTGTATTGAAAGTAGAATTATGGAGGATTCTCGATTGTTTTTAAAATCTTTTGTTATTCAACTAGAGATTTGTAAATCACTTTTCAAATCCACTGTTATTGAATATGACATTTATAAAAAAATCCTTTAAAATCACTTACTATCCCTGTTATTCAATCAATAATTTGTAAAAATCATATCAAATCCACTGTTATTCAAAACATAACTTTTCTTTTTTGACAATACCATAAAAAGTGATTTTAGGAGACTTCGGTACATTTTTATAAGAGAAATCCAGTTAAAAGAGTCACATCTTGGAGGGTGCGATTTTGAAAGATTGGTTTAAACAAAAGAATTCACATAAAAAAAATACAAAAGGCATTAGGTGGGCGTGCTGTTCAGTATCGAGAAGTACAAGGTCACAAAACCGAAAAGTTTTTTTCCTACTTCAAACTTTGCATAATACCTCAAGAGGGTGGGGTTGCTTCTGGGTTCAACCACGTAACCCCCTAGGAGTATCAAACACGTTTGTATATTTGCAAATCTGAGTCGAGGTGCGTGCTTGTGACACTCTAATTGATCGAATCATGATGCAATATGAGTACTTATTTTTATATTATTTTTGGATTTTACAATTGTATCTTTTGTGTTACACGTTTTGGATCGATTTGTATTACAAATGATTTGGCACTGTCTCAAGATCATGTCACTGATATGTGTTTAGTGTTTGGTTTTGCTCATTAATGTTTAGTTCAATCCTTATTTCATCTTCTAGACAATGAATTCGAAAAAAATCATGATTTGAATACACCCTTAAAATAAAAAGTTAACACACATTATCTAAATAAAGCAAATTGAGGAATGACACCGCTAGAAATGTAGAGAGAAAACTAATAGGGGAATATAGCCCATGACTCATGGCCCATATTCCACTACTAAAAACAACCACAAAGACTGAGGGTTATAATGCTAAAAATCAGAATACGAAGTGACAAGTTCGGGAACAATGCCAAATGAAAAGGTGTAGGCCTCCCACAACATTTTTTCTCATATTTTTTTTTACAACCGAGCTCGTCACATTTTTTTTTTGGCTTACGAGCTCCGTAGTAGAATTGAAAAGAAATTAAAGAAAATGGCTCGTGAGGCTCACACCCTTTTACACCCATATGAAACACTCCGCCTAGAAACACTTCAACATGATTGAGGATAAAACTCATGTATATCCCAAAGAGAAATGTTTGGGAAGGCTGCTGAGAATAATCAACTCAAAGTCTTTCTATAGAACTCACAAACCAAAACAAAAATAAATTGAAAAAGATAAATCCAACCATAAAATAAAGTAGTCACTCACTCGCACACACATCACACATGTGTATAATCAATCACACCTAACAAGTAAACACGAAACCATCTATATATACGCCTTTGAAAGGCCGTCACTTTACATTGTTTTCTCCTTCGTCTTCCTCTTCCTTAGACTTCAGTTCAATCACACACCTCTCTATAGACAAATCAAAACCATGGGTCACACTCTCGGTCTCACTCAACCCAACTCCACTGAGCCTCACAAGGTTTGCTTGCTTTTACTGTGATTCGAGATGGGTTTGTTATTTTTTCGATGATCCGTAGATTTGCTTTGTTATTTTGATCAATCGAGTTCAAAGTTTTGATTTTTATGGCGATGATTGTGTAGATCTCGTTCGCTGCGAAGGAGATCGATGTGATTGCATGGAAAGGAGATATACTCGTTGTTGGTGTGACGGATAAAGATTTGAGCAAAGATGGTAACTCGAAGTTTGAGAATCCGATCTTGAACAAGCTCGATGGTCACTTGAGTGGACTCTTAGCTCAAGTCTCGTCCGAGGAGGATTTCACTGGTAAACCTGGTCAATCAACTGTTCTTAGGCTTCCGGGTCTTGGAGCAAAGCGAATTGGTTTGATCGGTCTTGGACAATCTGTTTCATCTCCATTGGCTTTTCATAGCCTTGGTGATGGTGTAGCTACGGTTTCGAAAGCTTCTCAATCTAGTAGCGCTGCAATTGTGCTTGCTTCAAGTGTTTCTGATGAATCTAAGCTTAGTTCTGCATCAGCTTTAGCTTCAGGTAAGTTCAATTAGTAATAAGAGAAGTTTTAAGTCTTGTTTGTTACAGTTTTGGAACTGATTTTTGTGGTTTGATTGTTTTGCTTGTGGATATAGGCATAGTGCTTGGTTTGTTTGAAGATAGTAGGTATAAGTCTGAATCAAAGAAAGCATCTTTGAAGTCTGTTGATATCATTGGATTTGGAACTGGTCCTGAGGTAGAAAAGAAGCTCAAGTATGCTCAAGATGTTTCTTACGGTGTGATTTTCGGGAGAGAACTCACTAATTCTCCTGCCAATGTGCTTACTCCTGGTATGAATGGACATTCACGGGCTTAAATGGTTAAGGTTTTTTTTTTAATTCCTTGAGTTGTTCTAATATGGCTACTGTTATTTTTTTGTATTGTTTCAGCTGTACTAGCTGAGGAGGCAGCCAAAGTGGCTTCTACGTACAGTGATGTCTTCACTGCAAACATACTGAACGAGGAGCAATGCAAAGAATTGAAGATGGGTTCTTATCTAGCTGTTGCGGCTGCCTCGGCTAACCCCCCTCATTTCATCCACCTTATCTATAAACCTGCCAGTGGCTCTGTTAAGACGAAACTTGCTCTTGTTGGAAAAGGATTGACCTTTGACAGGTAATTAATCATTTTGTATCGCTTTGTGTTTTCTCTGTTACGATCTGGCACCTTTCTTTGTTATTTTAGTGGTTGTTGATTTAAATGTCTTGTGTTCACAGTGGTGGCTACAACATTAAGACTGGACCTGGCTGCTTAATTGAGCTCATGAAATTCGACATGGGTGGTTCAGCTGCTGTTCTTGGTGCTGCGAAAGCTATTGGTCAGATTAAGCCTCCTGGTGTTGAGGTTTGTCTCTCCCATCAGATTCTTTGGGAAGCTAGAGTTTGTTAACGCAACTAAACAATTGATCTTTGCACAACCAGGTTCATTTCATCGTTGCAGCCTGTGAGAATATGATTAGTGGAACCGGAATGAGACCTGGAGATGTCATCACAGCCTCAAACGGAAAGACCATTGAGGTATCTAGTGATTTTTTCCCCTCAGGTTTGAGCTTTTGTCGGTTTTCCTATGCAATGCTAATTGTTGGCGATGGTGTGTGTAGGTCAACAACACAGATGCTGAAGGTCGTCTAACACTTGCAGATGCTCTAGTGTATGCTTGTAACCAGGGCGTTGACAAGGTACTGTGTTGCTTTCTTTATAAGAGAAGCTAAAGGAGCTAGTTTCTGTTAAATTTATCCTTTCACTTAAACATTGTCAAATAACTTGCAGATTGTTGACCTTGCTACATTGACCGGGGCCTGTGTTATTGCTCTTGGACCATCAATGGCAGGTACATATCTCAATAATTCGGGAGAAACTATTTATCTTTGTATTGCCTTTGTTCAAAAATGGCTCATTTTGATGGTTCGGTGTTCTTTACTTGATACTTGATAGGTATCTATACCCCTAGCGACGAGCTTGCAAAGGAAGTGATATCTGCATCAGAGAGGAGTGGAGAGAAGCTGTGGAGGATGCCATTGGAAGAGAGCTATTGGGAGATGATGAAGTCTGGAGTGGCTGATATGGTCAACACAGGGGGGCGTGCAGGAGGTTCCATCACCGCAGCTCTCTTCTTGAAACAGGTGAAAACCAAGTCTTTTTAAAGACTATACATCACATGATTCTGATAAAACAGATTGGTGAAAAATAACTAAACCGTCCTATGTTTTTGCGGTATGTCAGATAAATATCCTTTTCAATTTGGTTAATCTCTATTACAAATTCTTTGTGTATTTTGGTGTTTCTAACCATCCACTCACTTTTTTGGTGTTGCGACGCTTGTTGAATGGGTGCAGAAGAACTCATCTTCGTGAACGAAACCTAGAGAGAGAGAGAGCGAGAGTGAGACCGTAGAGTTTTCTGAGTGTTGAAGTGATTGCTGGTTTTTAATAAAGGTCTCAAAAGTTGCTCTGTTATTAGATGTTCTTGCTTGGTCCGATAAGTAACATCTTGAAAAGTTGAATAAATGGGTTCTTTGCTTTGTGACGTGCAAATACTTTTGAAGTCTTCTTCATCATTGGTCCAATATTGATGAAGACAGAATTTGAAATGCAAAAATTGAAACATCAATTGAAGAAAAAAAAAAAACAAGCATTCTCTGGTGTAGCAAAATCAATTGCTATTGAAGTGTTACAAGACTTGACTCTCATCAATCATAAAACAAAATTTAATTAAACAAACATATCATATCAAATTTTTCAAACTAATATTTACAAATGAGCATATATATTTACTATGCGATTTCTAAAACATATATGTATCAATGTTTTGAATATATATTTTTTTAAAAATTTTGAATTAGTTATTCTAGTTTATAGCATATATTTTATTGGCCAGAACTAATTGGTTTGGCCAGGTCCACGAGATGATGCACTGGGACGTACACGAACCTTCATAGAGTTGAAGATCTTCTTCTGATCCCAAACCCTGTTTCCTATTTTTTTCCAAACATAAAAAAAAAAAACATAACAAACCATTAACAAATCAAATTTGATTATCATTTATTGAACATATATATTTTACAAACATGGAATAAAAACCTAAAGTCCAAAGTAAAACCAAAACTAAAATAACATATATTCGATTTTATTTCATTCAACATCTCTATTTTCTAAGACCTACATGTAAACTACAATCATACCAAATCGGATATTCAAACTAATAAAAAAATTACTCGGAATATAAAAAAAAAGTTTACTTGGATTTGAAGATTCATATTGTACTCGAGCCAATGCTGTGTTTGATAGTCCAGAGAGCAAGAGAAAGCTCAAAGTTAGTAAGCAAACGAAGAGTTTACACATTTCTTTTTGGGTTGATTGAAAAAGTATGGATTCAAAATGTTCAATTCGTAGTATATATATATAGATAAATGAACATCCACGTTGTGCAATGTTCTATTTTATTAAATGAAACAAAGTCAAAATGGTTTGGTTCGGAATCGTACCGCGTGTTATGAAAAGAGAAATGTGAACCTTGATATTATTTATTATTAGGCTCAACGTGTTTTATGTTCAATGTATACAATGAAAGGCGTGTGACTCTTGACAATGTAATGCAAAGTGGCTTTATGTACTTAAATGTCTTCTACTAATTAGTCTAACTTAATAAAAGTTATATATATACTGTATGAAGAACAAAGTGGTTCTCACTTGGAAACAAATTTCGTATATGTGATTTTTAGGCTAAAGATTAATTACCCTTAAAAAGTACATAAAGCATCTAAATCACTTTTATGTAGTGGGTGGAAATGGTGTTTTTTAATATCCAAAAACCAAACTCAAAACGTCCAGAACCAAACCAAATCCGAATCAAGACTTTAAAATACCTCTCGCACTGACCATAAACCTACAATTTCAAGGTTCACAACTGGATACGGGAGATTCTTCATTTCAAAAAGAAAATTGTATCAGTGGAATTTCAATAGACACAAAGAAGAAACAATCAGGTTGCCGATCGTGTAGCTAAAGAAAAAGTTTACACCTTATACAAATTATGTTATGTACTCTTTGGTTCCTCAATTCCTTGTAAACTTCGTCTTTGAGGATCACATTCCCAAAATATTAGAAACCGAACCGGAATCAACCCGAATACCCAAACGCCAAAGCCTAACCAAAACTATTCAACGTTGAAATTATTGGCCGGCTATTATAGACACCCGCACGAACCTCGTCTCTTATTATGAGTATTATGAGTATTTTACTCAGCTCATATTAGCTTTATACTTTAGCTTACATTAGTATAGTATATAATACACTTGTAATACTCATTTTACACTTTAAGGAGAATAAAACATAATTTGTTTTATTCATAATACTCATAATATCTCTCTCTTTTCGTAATATTCATAATATTCATAATATTCATAATACTCATAATATTCATAAAACATAATTTGTTTTATTCATAATACTCATAATATCATACTCATAATATTCATAATTTGTTTACTCATTATGAGTAAAATACTCATAATACTCATAATATCTCTCTCTTTTCGGTTCCCTCTTCGAATTGGTTTCATTTGGTATGCTAATCATTTCAACGTCAACGGTAACGGATTTGTTTATGGCCACTCACTCTTTACGTTCCAATTTCTGAACTACGTGGCTTCACTAGCTACCACATTTCGTTTGTAACATTTTGTCTAAACTGAAACCCAGAAAAAAAAAATAGGTTTCAAAATGGCTGAGGAAACACCAAGGTATAACTCAATCTTCACTTAGTTCTTGATTTAGTTCTGATTTAGTTTATCAGATTTTAGTTCTGGGTTTTGTAGATTTGCTATAGTTACTGGAGGGAACAGAGGAATTGGATTTGAGATATGCAGACAATTAGCTAACCAAGGGATTAGGGTTGTTCTGACATCTAGAGATGATAGATTAGGACTCGAAGCTGTTGAGACATTGAAGACAGAGTTTGGTATTTCTGATCAAAGCATTGTCTTTCATCAGCTTGATGTCTCTGATCCTGCTAGTGTCACTTCTCTTGTTGAGTTTGTGAAAACCCAATTCGGAAAACTCGATATCTTGGTACGATTACACTCTTTTGATCAGTTCCTCTGTAACAGGTCTTTAAAGCAAGAGTCTTTATTGATAAATCCTCTTCTTGCAGATTAATAATGCAGGGGTTGGTGGTGTAATCACTGATGTTGATGCTTTAAGAGCTGGGACAGGGAAAGTAAGAGTCTTTATGTGTTTAAGCAGTTGATCTTATGATATAGTGTTTGATGGATCTTTGTCAAGTTTAATGCTTTCTTGTTGCTTCTTCATTGCAGGAAGGTTTCAAGTGGGAGGAAACTATCACAGAGACGTATGAGCTAGCTGAAGAATGTATCAAGATTAACTATTATGGATCAAAGAGAATGTGTGGAGCGTTTATTCCTCTTTTGCGGTTATCTGATTCTCCAAGAATCGTTAATGTATCATCCTTCATGGGTCAAGTTAAGGTATGATATCAAGAATGCTTGAGAGATGTTGGAAGAGTAACTTTTTTTTTTTACATTAGTATTGATTATTGTTCGATCGCCAGAATTTACTAAACGAATGGGCGAAAGGGATCTTGAGCGACGCAGAGAATCTCACGGAGGAAAGAATTGATGAAGTGATCAACAAACTTCTCAGTGATTTGAAAGATGATACTGTAAAGGCAAAAGATTGGGCTTATGTTATGTCTGCTTACGTGGTTTCGAAAGCCGGTTTGAATGGTTACACAAGGATCCTGGCGAAGAAACATCCCGAGTTTCGTGTAACCTCGGTTTGTCCTGGATTTGTTAAGACGGATATTAATTTCAAGACTGGAGTTTTGTCTGTTGAAGAAGGAGCATCAAGTCCTGTGATGTTGGCTTTGCTTCCACATAAAGAATCTCCTTCTGGTTGTTTCTTTGATCGCCATCAAGTTTCAGAGTTCTAAATCTTTGTAGGTTAGTATAAAATCAATCCAAATTTTATTAATGTAAATGATAATTATTGTTTGAAAGCTTGACATAAACTTATAAATAAAATTACATATTGTGTTGAGCCATAAGTATACTGAAGATTCAAAGAGGGAAACTTTATTAATCCTTATTCATTGCAAACTGTGTTTTGCGTTTCCAACACTCTTAAAGCTTACGGTTGATGACCCTAACAGGAACAAGGTGAAGAGGATGCTTCCTATGGCTAGTGAGACCAGCTATTTCTTCAGCACTCACTTCCTCTGTCACTTTCCAATCAAAATGGTACAAAAGATTCGCCAATGCGTACTCCACAGTACTTAATCCCACGTTCATAGCGGGACAACCTCTGCGTCCGCTCCCAAACGGCAACAGCTCATAACTCGTCCCTCTACTATCGACATTGCTACCAATGAATCTCTCTGGAATAAACTCCTCTGGATCCTTCCACACATCAGGGCTACGACCAATCGCCCATGCATTGACTTGAATACGCGTTCCAGGGTAAATGTCATAGCCTTTGATCTTGAATTTGGTCATTGCTTCTCTAGGAATCAGGATTGGACTCGTTGCGTGTAGCCTCCAAGTCTCCTTGATTACCATTTTCAGGTATTCTAGACCCTCAAGATCATCGTAAGTCACTATACCGTTGTCTCCTACGCGTTCACGAATCTCGGCTTGTACTTTCTTCATCACTCTTGGGTGTCTTGCAAGCTCTGCCATTGTCCAATCCATACTGATTGCAGATGTGTCTACTCCCGCTACGAACAAATCCTGAAATGAAAAAAAGAACAATCCATATGTAGTTATGTCTAAAAGCCAGACACGAACAGAGCTTATGTCTTAAAAAACTATTTATATAAAACTTACCATAAGAATCGCTTTGATATGTGCATCAGTGATCCTATTAGAACCAATTTTGGTTTCTTGACGTTGTAACTTGAGCAATACGTCAATCAAATCCTCACGTTCTTCAGTTTTCTTGTTTTCCCTATGAGCAACAATAGCTTTCTGATAAAACGTATCAAGATCTTTAAAACTCTTCCTCCGGCTAGATTCAAGCCCACTGATCCGATCAATGATCCAGCCAAACCCTGGGAAAATATCCGCCGCCGCGAATTTGCCGATGACTGTGTTGGCCTCCGTGAACAGCTCAAAAAACCTCTCGTTATCCATACCACTCCCTTGAAAACTTAGACCAAACGCCATCCGACACGTAAAGCTCGCCACGAACTTGACCATCTTCGCCGTCAGATCAACGGAAGATCCAGCCGCCGCCGAGTCAGACAACGAGTCGACGAGTCGACTCAGCTCCTCGTCTCTAATGTACCGAAACGAATTGGCTCGTCTGACAGAGAAAAGTTCAAGAACACAGAGTTTACGAACTTCTCTGTAGTAATCACCCCATCGAGTAAACCCTAGACCAAGTCCATCATAGAAAAAGCTCTTAGCGATCGATAGCTTGGGACGAGTGCAACACTCCGAGTCATGGAGTTTTAAAACCTCCTCCGCCGTCTCCGGAGAGTGAACAACCACCGTACGTACGCTTCCAAGGTAGACGGTGATGACAGGGCCATACTTGAGAGAGAGATCTCTTAGAGTACGGTGAGGAAGAGATCCAAGCTGGTGGATGTTTCCTAAGATAGGTAATCTTGGTGGACCTGGTGGAAGATTTTTAGGTGAACGAAGAAGAAAGATGATGAGAAGTGGTGGTAGTAAAAGTAGTGGAAGCCATGGAAGCAACTCAGTGGAGATCATTGGGAAAGAGAATAGTGACATTTGTTTATTTTATCTTCTATTATATTAGGTATGTGTGTCTGTGTTACCCATATCACATGCTGATTAATATATACTATAATACATGTGACGTACGTACGTTGATTAAAATTTTAAAGTTTTGTTTGTAAAAGACATATCTCGACCACATGCTGACATGTTTGACATTTACGTCTACAATGTTAAACACGAGAAACGGTCATTATAGGGAACCTTGAACAGTAGTGTAAACTAATCTCCTTGTTGTGATTACGGTTCGTGTAATCGTTAAGCCCATCTTATAGGTCTCGAATCCGTTTTAATTTGATTACTCTCTGTTTAATCTGATTACTCTCTGTCTAATCTGTGTATTTTTAGATTACAAATATAAAACAATTTTTTGGTTTGGTTATTCAATATTTAGATTGAGAAATTGGTATGTTTTATAATAATTTTAATTTCTGATTTGTTTTATAATAATTTTAATAAAAAATAATAAATTTAGTTTTTAAAAAATATGTTTTCATTTGTTTCCTAAAATTTTGAAATTAATATTATTGGTTTTTAATGAACTATATAAATTATATATTTATTAGTTAATAAAACAGTTCTAAAACTAGTCTCTTTTTTTTTTTTTGGTCGACTCTAAAACTAGTCTTTAAGAACATGTCCAACAAGGGAGATGCTAAAGAAAATTACTCAAAAATTAAAATTAATCAAAAATAAAAACTTCGAGAGAAAAAAAAAATTTTGGTTGCTTAATATGAAGACTATAGAAATGGTACCAATATTATTTTTCACACATGTCCTTTTCTTGATTATAATTCCACCAATAGAGATGGTCTACCTAATTTTTATTTATTTTTTATTTTTTAGGACGCTAACTCGATTGTTGGACTAGCGCCTAATTATTTTTTAAAAATATGTATACATATCTTATAATGCTAATATTTTAATTGTCAAGTGTCAACTATGATTAATTTGGATCGATGTATGAAGATTCAAACCTTGACTTTAATTCTAAATATAATTGAGTTATTTTATTTTTCCAAACATGGAGGTATAAAGTCTTCAGAACAGAAAATTGAAGCCCCATGGTCCGAAACTGGTCTACGCTGATATTTACAATAGAGAACATATGTGTCAAATCTCTACGGTCTCGAAAATTAACTTAATTACCGTTGGTTAAATTGCGTATTTCAACCACTAAATGTGTATTCATGTTTTAGTTATTCATGTTTGTATCATTGTATATATGCCCATCTCTGAAAAAGTAACGTTTATATATGGATATATGAATTGGGCTTTAACCAATTCATATACGTTTACCAATTACCATATACTTTACATTGTTGAACAAGACTAATCTACAAACGGAAAATTGTAGAGTAAGACTAATCTCCGGAGAATGTGTATGTAACATTAGTTGGATCGATGTATCAAGATTCAAACCTTGACTTTAATCCTAAACATGATTGATGACTTTCTTTTTCTTTTGGACTTTCTAACATGGAGGGGTTTAGAGTTTTCTGACCAAAATCTCTAAGACCACCTTCACTAATCATTTTTTTTTTTGGTAAGACCTTCACTAATCATTTTATGGATGTCTAAGTTCAAATTTTTAATATAAACTTAAGATCTTTTTGAAGAGAAAGGAATATCTAATTGAAGATACTCGGAACAGTTCTAAGAGTGAAATTAAATGGGTGTCTTAAACTTAAAAAATAATAAAACTAAAGAAAAGTAAAAAAGAAAAATTATTGAAAATAGTCAAGAACCGCATAAAGACATTATAGACACTTTTCAAAACTTCATTGGTTTGTATTTATGTTTTTTTCCTTTGTATTGACAAAACTATCTCTCTCTCTTGATACAACATAGACCACAAAACTTTTCCTCTATGATAATCAATTTTGAACCCTTGATCCATATGTGAATCTTCTATTTCCATCCTATTCTTTCTCCGTTGTTAAAAGAGAAATTTCCTAAGATAGCATGATTTAAGTTTTTCTTCCAAAATACCATTTGTTTTTTTTTTCCTAAAATACCACAAAATTTTTATATTTCCAAAAATACCATAAACATAAAAATTTGAATTTTGAAGATGTAGAATTTTTTTTAATGTTTGGGTTGACTATTTATATTTAGGGTATAGTTTTTAGGGGTAGGTTTAATGTTTAGGATTTAAAAAATTAGTTTTGAATATGAAAAATTTAAGTTTTAGTTTTGTGGTAATTTTGAAAAAAATTGTATTTTAGTGATATTTTTGAAAAATAAACTTCATAATAATATTTTTGGAAAAATACTTATTTTAGTGGTATTTAATAGAATTTTCCTTGTTAAAATCTGATTCCAATGAGGGAAAAATCAAAAGGATTTGATTCGTTTTTAGGCTGTTTGCTTCATATTACTATAGCTCATTGGTTTTATGCTTTTATATTTTCTTCTCCATAACTTGTCTTTATTTTTGTGGACTGGATCTGAATCTAAAGTTTACATTGTATTCATGTTCAATCTCATTGTGATACATATTATAATTTTCCAGAGACTGAAGTATCCATTGAATGATATAGTTTCCGGTGAGCTTAATCGGTTTTAGGACACTTAGACCATGTGTAATGGAGATATTTAAGGTGTCTTAAAGATGGGTGTTAAAAATATAATAATCTAGTTTATTGAAAATTTTGGTCCAATATATAAGAAAAGTGTCTTAAATTAAACATTTTTGTGAATGTCTTAAATTAAATTTACATAGAACATCATTATTCATTTTTAAGACATTTTTAATGGGTTACCATTGAACATGCTTTAAAGAATTGGAGAAAACAATAATTAAATATAATTTAATGAGAGATCTTTGAATAAATTAATATTACTTTAATTATTATTTAATATTTAGACACCGGGCCGGGTGTCACTAGTAAAACACCATTGTCGGCCCGTATGGCCGTATCATCTAATTGGATATCTAAACAATGGTTTTCTTTTATATAAAAAGAGAGTGAAACATTGGTTTGATTGGAACAGAGAAATTGGATTGGAGATATGTAGACAATTAGCAAAGAAAGGGATTAGGGTTGTTCTGACATATAGAGATGATAGAAGAGGACTTGAAGCTGTTGAGACATTGAAAACATAGCTTGGTATTTCCGATCAAGCATTCTCTTTCATCAGCTTGATGTGTCTGATCCTGCTAGCGTCACTTCTCTTGCTGCCTTTGCGAAAACCCAATTCGGAAAACTCGACATCTTGGTACGATCAATTAGTTACACTCTTTTGATCAGTTTCCTCTGTAACAGGTCTTAAAAGCAAGAGAGTCTTTATTGCTGAATTTCCTCTTATTACGTTGTCTGTTATATTGAGTGATCTTTTGATTGTTTTTACATATTAGTAATGCAGGAGTTGGTGGTGTAATCACTTATGTTGATGGTTTAAGATCAGGGACAGGGACATCAAGAATCTTTTGCGTTTAAGCAGTTGATCTAATGATTATAAATCTTTGTCAAGTTTCATGTTTTCTTGTTATATTACAATGCAAGATAGGACTATCACGGAGACGTATGAGCTAGCTGAAGAGTGCATCACAATTAACTGTATTATGGATCAAAAAGTATGTGCGAGGTGTTTATTCCTCTTTTGCGGTTATCTGATTCTCCAAGAAAAAGAATCGTTGATGTATCATCCTTCATGGGTTAAGTAAAGGTATGATATCAAGAAGGCTTGAGAGATGCTGGAAGAGAAACTTTATTGTACATTAGTATTGATTAATGTTTGTTCACCAGAATTTGCTAAACGAATGGGCGAAAGGGATCTTGAACGACGCAGAGAATCTCACGGAGGAAAGAATCGACAAAGTGATCAACCAATTTCTCAATGATTTTAAAGAAGATACAGTTAGGACAAAAGATTGGGCTTATAAAGTCATTAGATGAACTCTATTTTTTCTTCTATAATAGAGTCCTAACTTTTTAAATTGCAAAGTAGTTATTTAACTTTAACCTTTATTATTTATGATTAAAATAAATACTTTTTAATTATAATTAACAACATAATAAAATATTTAAAAATATTGATAAAAATAGTTGGATTTTAAACTTTTATAACTTAGAACCAAAATAATTCAATAAAAAATTGTTTTCTTTTATTTCAAAGTGAAACATTTTCAGTTGTAGAATGTTTTTTTAAGTAAATAGGTTAATTTGCAAAATTTATGTATATAATAAGTTAAAAATAAATGGGTTAATTTGCAAATATCATAAGTAAAATGTATTAATACTAAAATAGAAATATAATCTATATAGAATATTCATTTTTAGAGAAAAAAATAGAGGTATACATTGGTATTAAAAATCATTTATATTATATATAGATTTCCTGTATTTTAAAAGGCAAAAATAAGAAAATCCATTGAAGATGGTCTTAGTACATAATCAATCCAAATTTTATTAATGTAAATGAGATTTATTGTTTGAAAGCATTACATAAATTCATAAATAAAAGTACATATTGTGTTTTTTTTTTGGTAAATAAAGTACATATTCTGTTGAGCCATAAATAAAAGTACATATTGTGTTGAGCCATATGCTTATGGGCTTATGGCCTATTAAACCTTATTCATTGCAAACTGTGTTTTGCGTTTCCAACTCTCTTAAAGCTTGCGGTTCTTAACACTAACAGGAACAACTTGAAGAGGATGCTTCCTATGGCTAGTGAGACCAGGTGCTTCTTCAACACTCACTTCCCCTGTCGGTATCCAATCAAAATGATACAAAAGATTCGCCACTGCGTACTCCACCGTACTTAGTCCCATGTACATAGCGGGACAACCTCTGCGTCCGCTCCCAAACGGCAACAGCTCATAACTCGTCCCTTTAGTATCCACAGTGCTACCAATGAATCTTTCAGGGAAAAACACCTCAGGATCCTTCCATGCATCAGGATTACGACCAATAGCCCATGCATTGACATGAATACGCGTTCCAGGGTAAATGTCATAACCTCTGATCGTGAATTTGGTCATTGCTTCTCTAGGAATCAAGATTGGACTTGGTATGTGTAACCTCCAAGTCTCCTTGAGCACCATTTTCATATATTCTAGACCCTCAAGATCATCGTAAGTCACTGTACCATTGTCTCCTACGCGTTCACGGATCTCAGCTTGCACTTTCTTCATCACTCTTGGGTGTCTTACAAGCTCTGCCATTGTCCAATCTATAGTGATTGCAGTTGCGTCTACTCCTGCTAGGAACAAATCCTGAAATGAAAAGAACAATGCTTATGTCTTAAAATCTATTTACTAAGAACAAAACTTAGGATCGGATCCACACTGCAGCACTGACTAATATCCATAAATATATGCGGCCTATCACATCGAACTATGTTATATTTTTATTTTTGTAGTCTCATTATTTTATATCAAAATGATTATAAAAAAAAAAATCCAATTAAATCCTGATTTTGCATCTAAAAGCCAGGCACGAACAGAGCTTATGTCTAAAAATCAATTGTATTAAAAACGTACCATAAGAATAGCTCTGATATGTGTATCAGTGATCCTATTAGAACCAAGTTTGGTTTCTTGACTCTGTAACTTGAGCAACACGTCAATCAAATCCTCACGTTCTTCAGTTCTCTTCTTTTCCCTATGATCAACAATAGCTTTCTGATAAAACGTATCAAGATCTTTAAAACCCTTCTTCCGGCTAGACTCAAGCCCGCTGATCCTATCAATGATCCAACCAAAGCTTGGGAATATATCGGCAGCCGCGAATTTCCCGATGACTCTGTTGGCCTCCATGAACACCTCCAAAAACCTGTCGTTATCAATATCACTCCCGAGAAAACTCAACCCGAACGCCATCCTACACGTAAAACTCGCCACGAACTTGATCAGCATTTTGCTGAGATCAACGGAAGTACCAGCAGCCGCAGAGTCAGACAACGAGTTAAGGAGCCGACCTAGCTCCTCGTCTCTAAGGTTCCGAAACGAGTTGGCTCTTTTGACAGAGAAGAGTTCAAGAACACAGAGTTTACGTACTTCTCTGTAGTAATCACCCCATTTAGTAAACCCTAAACCAAGTCCATCATAGAAAAAGGTCTTGGTGATTGATAGCTTCGGGCGAGTGCAACACTCGGAGTCATGGAGTTTTAAAACCTCCTCAGCCGTCTCGGGAGAGTTTACAACCACCGTACGTACGCTTCCGAGGTAGACGGTGATGACAGGGCCGTATTTGAGAGAGAGATCTCTAAGGGTACGGTGAGGGAGTGATCCAAGCTGGTGGATGTTTCCTAAGATAGGTAATCTTGGTGGACATGGTGGTAGGTTTTTAGGTGAACGACGAAGAAGAAAGATTATGAGAAGTGAAGGAAGTAAAAGTAGAACAAGCCATGCAAGCAACTCAGTGGACATTGGGAACGTGAGTATCGACATTTGCTTTTGTTATGATCTTTTTGTTTTTGTGTTTGTGTTTGTGTTACGAGACCATATATATATACTAAAATATATGCGCCGTTATACGTGGATTAAATATAGAGTTTTGTTTGTAAAGACATCTCTTGACCACATGGTGACATGTTTGAGTAAGACGTTTACCTTGTAGTCTACATATATTGAACACAAGAGACGGGTCATTAAAGGTAACCTTGAAGAGAAGTGTAAATTAATCTATATTATACGTATAATTTTCTTAAATACCACTAAAATAAATAACACAATTAAAACTTAAGTTTTTAACATTCAAAACTAAATTTTATATCCTAAATACTAAATTATATGCTTAAAACTACACTTCAAATATAATTAGTCAACCTAATCATAATTTTTTTACATTTTTAAAATTTAATTTTTTTGTTTATGATATTTTTTTAAAATAAAATTTTTATGGTATTTTTGAGAAAAAAAATTGTGATATTTTTAGAAAAAAATTTGAGATACTTTAGAAAAATATAAATTAAAATATGATATCTAAAGATATTTCTCTTATATTCAATGGTCAAGTCTCAAGTATGATTACTTTGAATCGATGTATCACGATTCAAACCTTGACTTCAAACCTAAATAATAATATAATTGAGTTTTTTTTTTTTTTTTCGTTTCTAAAATGGAGGGCTGGGATTCAAAGTCTTCAGACCAGAATTTCTAATCCCCATGGCTCAAGTCTGATATTAGAGAAGAGAACATATCTGTGAGCGTAATTATCCACCAATCAACATACACACCGTTGGTTAAATTGCATATTACAACCAATAAATGTCTTTATCACAAAATGAATTTAGTTATTATGTCTTTATGCCTCCTATCTCTGAAAAGTAATGTTTACATCCATATATGAATTGGGCTATAACCAATTTGAAGAAGGATACGTCTATGGTTTAACGATAGAAACAAAACAACAAATGACTTTTTTTATGTTTCTGTTTTAATTTATTCAGAATAGTTGAAAAGGTTTGTACATAATATAAAAACTGTTTTATGATTGAATAGTAATTTTTGCCATTTTCTTGTGTTATGTTGTAGAAACAATTTTGTTCGATCAAACAACTAATCGTTTTTTTTCTTTGATTAGGGTTGTGGATGCAATTTTGTTAGATCAAATTAATTTGTGGTGTGTTGTGGATGCAAAAGTTCCAACTAAGTATATATATGAATATTTTGTTATAGATCAAATGATAAATGTATATGGTTTGGATCGGATCACTACAATGAAATAAAAGTGTTTGGTGTAACTATATATGTATATAGCATTGTAAACGTGGTGATGATGCATCTGCACGTCCCAAGTAAGTAGGTAAAGTTTTCATTATGGTTGAATCTTATCAACTTGATTCGAATTTTAATATTTTAAGGAAGATGGATGATTCGAGGAGATAAAGTCAGATAGTATCGTCATTTTTTTTTTTCTTTTGAAAATTGAAGTCATGGAATGGTTAAACAAGAGAAAGATAAAATCAGGGGTACGTACTACTATGACTAAGATTTTCAAAAGATAAAAAAAAATGGTTAAAGTACTTTTAACGTAAAATTAAAGTCATAGAATGATTAAGCAAGAGAAAGATAAAATTAGGGATACTTGTTTACAAAATATTTTCAAAAGATTGTAAAGATAAAATTAGGGATACTATATTTGTAAACATATATATCCAAAAGGAAACTTTACAGAAAAGTGGTTAAAATACATAATTTTGTTATATTTTGAAGTGTTTAAAATGAGTAATTAGTAATATAATCGTTGAAACATGTCAATTAGTTGGTCATATTTTAATGCATGTAAACCTTAACAAACCAATGTATTGTTTCTCACATCTCTGCTACAATTGGCTCACAAACCACAGCCATTTTTTTCTCCTCGCCGATGAAGAAACTCACAGAAGACCAAAACATACGACGACAAATGTCTATATCTACCGTAAAGAGTTTGCTCCACAACACTGATTTAGTATCAATCTTATTAGTCACACATACATCCACCTTTGATGCATGATGATGAAGCTGGTCATGTAACAATGAGAGTTGTTCTTCTCAAACAGCTGATAGAGCTATAGTTTTATGAACACCATACCAGAGACCAGAGACAATCAAATCTCTCTGGTTTCTTGTTTCTTGTTATGGCGACAAAAAAGCAACTAGGCATGTCAAATAGGGTTAAAGCCCGTAGGCTAGTTTGGCCCGGCTCTGAAAAACATCGGGTTCGGGCTTAAATATATATGTTCAGAAAAAACTGGGCCTTTTGGATTAAGCCCATTCGGCTAAAATTTTTTTTGGGCTTAGCCGGTTGGACTCAGGCCGGCCCGAAAAACCCTTAAACAAATAAATTTTGAATTTTTTGAATATTTTAGTTTGATTAAAAGATTTGATTAATGTTATAGTTTTCATATTTACTTACTAGTCTTATTACTTTTAAAATCTTTATCTATAATATTTTCTCTTATTTATATATGCCAGAACTGAACAAAGCTAAAACTAAATATATATAGGTATCATGATTTTGAAATCATCAAAATATATATTAAATTTTGACTCTATCATATACTTTAAAGTATTTTAGTTTCATGTTTTATTGGGTTAAAGTGTAAATAATTTATTTGGTTTTTATTTTTTTCTCTTAATTTAAGTTAGTTTTATTAAATATTGATAAGTTATTTTAAATTCGAAGCATTATTTTTTATAGTAGATCTTTAAATATAGTTTTTGAAAAACTATTATGAATTTAAAAATTAATTTTTTTATCGGTAAGTAAAGCCCAAAAAAGCCCGAAAAGTCTTGTAACCCTGTTAGGGCCGGACCAGACTTTGAAATATAGGTTCGAAAATTTTTCGAACCGGATCAAACCGGGCTCACATATATAAGGGCTTTACGGGTTTTGGGCCGGACCAGCCCGATTGACATGCCTAACAGCAACCGCTGCTTCATGCCATTAAAGCAGTAGAAATCGATTGAACTCTTATTTGTAACAACTTTGATGTATACTCAATTTGATACTAATTCATCTCTATTTTAATTCTTACACCGACCTAAGATCCTTCAGAGAATATATCTCTTTAATTCTACCTCTTCTCTTCTCGTCTTGTAAACTTTAATCTCACACACCAAAGAGCTATAAGCCTTTAGATTTGTATTCACGTATTCATATCATCATCATACCCATGATTACTTTTATTCTTGGTATGTGTAGGTTTCATAATCTGCTAAGAATTGTTAGCATGTCACCCTCATTTACCAAACGAAATTGGTCTTCTGATTGTTTTAAATTCCATTTATTTACTTTTCTTTTATATTTTCAATACTTTTCCATAATTATTCGTATCCTCCACACTAGCTAACTCGACTCTACTTTGCTACGTTAACAAGTTTCACCTAATCTACTAAACTAAAAAACAAAAATTAAAAAATTCGTTTCTGTATAAGATTCATAGTTACGTAAAACTTTACTAGTGTCAATTAAAATTTGTATTTTTTTACCTTAAAAAGTGTTGACTTTGATATTTGATTATTAACTGAGGTAAAGAAGAAGATTCACCGACAGCTCCAAGTGATGAAATCTCAACCGTTGATTAGATTAAACAAAATACTAAAAACAATCTAACGGCTATAAATCGTCCAATTGCCCTGTTTCTTCCCTCTTTCTCTATTCTCCTGCATTTAAGAAATCTCTCACTCCACGAAGACGAAGAAGAAATCGAGCACATCCATGGCGAAAGTTCGGATTTTGATCTCAGCCCTTGTCTTCTTCTTCGTCGTTCTCAATGTCAATGTCCATGGATTTTACCTTCCCGGCGTCGCTCCACAAGATTTTCAAATGGTTAGTCACAAAGTTACCTCTGTATCTGAATCTGTCTTCTCTCTTGTGTGTTTTGAAAATGCAGCTTCAAATTTGGGCTTATTAGGGTTTTGGTTCACACTGATTCTTTGATTTGCTCCTGATTTAGATCCGACGCAATTGATTGAGAAATCTTGTTAAAAATTGACTCGACGGCTCTGTTTTTGTAGTTTAGTTTTGTGAGATTTGGGCGATTTTGATCTTAAGTTACTTTGAAGTTATGATTTTTTTTTAATATTTCAGGGTGATGCTTTGATGGTGAAAGTTAATAAACTGACATCTACAAAGACTCAGCTTCCGTATTCGTACTACTCTCTTCCTTATTGTCGTCCAGATCATATTGTTGATAGTGCTGAGAATCTTGGTGAAGTTCTTCGTGGTGATCGAATTGAGAACTCGCCTTTTGTGGTATGTTCTTGTTTCTTTCTGTGTGTTTCTTGACTGAATTGTAGTTTTATGAGATTTTTTTTAATGTCTGTTTGATTCTTTGTTGCAGTTTAAAATGAGGGAATCACAGATGTGTTCTGCAGTTTGTCGCGTAAAGCTCGATAAGAAGACAGCCAAGGCGTTGAAGGAGAAGATTGCTGATGAATATCGGGTTAACATGTGAGGAGATTTGATTTTGTTGTCGCCTTTGGTTGAATGTGTTTTGTTATTGCTGTTATGAGGAAGATTGGTTTATTATGTAGGATTTTGGATAACCTTCCACTAGTTGTTCCAGTGAAAAGGCCAGATCAGGACAATGTTGTAGTGTATCAGCATGGTTTCCATGTTGGTCTCAAGGGGATATTTGTTGGTGTAAGAGCTCATCATCACACTTTTCTGTGTATGTTTCAATGGAAGGAGTTCTTATTCATTTGATTTTTCCTGTAGAAAAAGGAGGAGAAGTATTTTATCCACAACCACTTGACCTTCACTGTTAGGTATCACAGAGATATACAGAGCGATTCTTCAAGAATCGTTGGCTTTGAAGTCAAGCCTTTCAGGTACCTTTTTGTGATTTAAGGACCTTGACTGTGTTTCGTGTAGATTAACATGTACTGGTTTTTATCTCAATGCAGTGTGAAGCATGAATATGAAGGTGAATGGAATGAAAAGGCTCGGTTAACGACATGTGATCCACATACAAAGCGTGCAGTCACTAACTCTGAGTCTCCTCAGGAGGTTGAAGAAGGGAACGAGATTATATTCACATATGATGTTGATTTCCAGGAAAGTGAGGTGAAATGGGCGTCGAGGTGGGACACTTACCTTTTGATGGCTGATGATCAGATTCATTGGTTCTCTATTGTTAATTCCATGATGATTGTTCTTTTCCTCTCTGGTATGGTTGCTATGATCATGCTGAGAACACTTTACCGGGATATTTCCAACTACAATCAGTTAGAGACTCATGAAGAGGCCCTCGAAGAGACGGGTTGGAAATTAGTACATGGAGATGTTTTCAGACCGCCAACAAACCCGGAGTTGCTCTGTGTCTATGCAGGCACTGGAGTTCAATGCTTTGGAATGATTCTTGTCACCATGATCTTTGCTTGTCTTGGCTTTTTATCTCCTTCAAACCGTGGTGGTCTTATGACAGCTATGCTTTTGCTTTGGGTCTTCATGGGACTCTTAGCAGGATACGCGTCTTCACGCCTCTACAAAACGTTAAGAGGAACTGAATGGAAGAAAATCGCTCTGAAAACTGCATTCATGTTCCCTGCTACAATCTTTGTCGTGTTCTTCGTCCTTAATGCCATAATCTGGGGACAAAAGTCATCTGGTGCTGTCCCGTTTGGTACAATGTTTGCCCTGGTAGTCCTCTGGTTCGGCATCTCTGTTCCGCTCGTTTTCATCGGTGCCTACATCGGTTTTAGAAAACCTGCACCGGAAGATCCAGTGAAAACCAACAAGATCCCAAGGCAGATCCCAATACAAGCCTGGTACATGAACCCAATCTTCTCCATTTTGATAGGAGGCATTCTCCCATTTGGTGCAGTCTTCATCGAGCTCTTCTTCATTCTCACCTCAATATGGCTTCACCAATTCTACTACATCTTCGGGTTCCTCTTCATCGTCTTTGTGATTTTGATCATCACTTGCGCAGAGATCACAGTCGTCCTCTGTTATTTTCAGCTCTGTAGTGAAGACTATCAATGGTGGTGGAGATCTTACTTAACATCAGGCTCTTCAGCGGTTTACCTCTTTCTTTACGCCGCCTTTTACTTCTACACTAAGCTAGAGATCACGAAGCTCGCCTCTGCAATCCTCTACTTCGGGTATATGCTCATTGTCTCATATGTTTTCTTCGTTTTCACCGGTGCAATTGGTTTTTACGCATGCTTTTGGTTCACCAGGCTTATCTACTCTTCAGTTAAGATTGACTGATCTTTTGAATCACATTCTGAGAAAGCTATTTTCACTTCTCCTTCCATTATTGTTCTACAAAATCTTGTTGTAGTTCTTTTTTTAGAAAACAAATTGTGATAAATTTTGGGATATGTACACATAAAATTTATTTTATTGTAAACATACATAAAGCTTAAGTGTAGTAAAACAATTGTCTCATAATAACATCGGCTTGCAGCTATTGCCATCAATCATACCTCGTAAAGTCTGTAGAGTGGGGTGCTGATTAATTATGAGGTGGAAGGAATGAGTCGAATTTGATGGTCTTAGTGCCCAAGTTTGAGACAAGTGACAAATCATTGATCATAGAGATTAGAGAGGATAGGAAGAGTAGAAAAATCAACTTTTAGTCGTCTTTTTAAAAAGAGCCTAGGACAGAAGCAATCATCATAACCTATTATTACGTCCTACACAAAAACTCAACAAAGAAAAAATGGTAGTAATGATGATTCCAAGCCAATCTTATTCTATTTTTCTGGCATTATTGCTACCTTGTACATCTTCTTCTTGATTTCTTTCGAACTACACACTCTTGCTTCTCCAACACTTTACCGTTGCCACCACCACCACTTCTGGAGGTCAAACACGAGTTTCCAGTGAATGAATCCAACCCACAGGCACATGCTTATGGTTGTCACGTGTGTGATACTAAATCTGGCAAGGTGATTTCAATCTAACATGGATACATCCCTCTTAACAACTCTTTAAAACTACATAGTGGTCTTTTAAACCACTAATTTATAAAAGAGAGTCGAAATTTATAAAAAAAATTCGAAGGTTACAAAATCGGGCAAATAATACCCACTTATGTTTGAAGAATAGTCAACAAGATAATGAAATCGACAAGGTCCACTCAATAGAGTGTTTAATGTACTGAAACATCACATTTTTATAGAAGGCAACGAGTCAATGGTCTATGGGAGGAAACTTGCGGCACAGTTGACAGTTGACGGTAGATTTGTCTGAAGTCAAGAGTTGCACATTTTTTTTTTTGGTTCTTTTTAAAGAGAGCTCCAGAAACCATATTCATAACCCATCCCAAAGTAAACCACACAAACTAAATACAAAAGAAGGTAATGATGATTCCATGGCAACCTTGTTCGTTTGTTACCTTGTGCTTCTTCTTCTTGTTTTCCTTTGTTCTACACACACTTGCTTCTCCTACTCTCCATTATTGCCGCCTTGATCAGAGGGATGCTCTTCTGGAGTTCAAACACGAGTTTCCCATAAATGAATCCAACCAAAGTGTTAATGATTTGAGTTCATGGAACAAGAGCAATGATTGCTGCTTTTGGAATGGTGTAAAGTGTGATGCTGAATCTGGCAAGGTGATTTCACTTAACCTTTTTGGAGTCTTTCTCAATAACACTTTGAAACCAAATAGTGGTCTATTCAAACTCCATTATCTTCAACACCTAATCTTATATTCTTGCAAACTCTATGGAGAGATTCCTTCTTCATTTGGAAACCTTTCTCATCTCAAGAAGCTTGACCTTTTAGATAATGAATTAGTTGGTCAAGTCCCAGCTTCAATTGGAAACTTAACCCAGCTAAGTGAGTTGAGTCTTGGCAAAAACAACTTAAGTGGCAAAATTCCTGTTTCATTTGCCAACTTAACAAAATTGGTCAACCTTGAAATCTCTAATAATCACTTCATAGAACTTCCACCTGACATGAGTGGACTTCACAGCTTGGTGTATTTTGATGCGAGTGGAAACTCATTTTCCGGGATGTTTCCTACATCCTTGTTCATGATTCCTTCTCTACTAGGGGTTAATATAGAAGGAAACAAGTTCAGAGGACCTATAGAGTTTGGAAATACATCTTCATCGTCTAGGCTGAATCGTATATACCTTTCTCACAATACATTAGATGGCCTAGTTCCTGAATCTATCTCTAAATTTCTCAATCTTGAAAAGTTAGATCTTAGTTACAATAAGATCATAGGCCCAATCCCCACCTCTATATCACACTTAGTCAACCTTAATTACCTTGATCTTTCCAACAATAAGTTGGAAGGAAAAGTACCAGGTTCCTTTTGGAGAGTTGGGGTGGTGAAGCTTTCTCACAACTCTTTTAGCAGTTTTGATAGCAGTTTTGAAATAGCAGTTTTAAACCATGTGTCAGATCACCAACAATATTTTGAGTCGTACCTTGATTCAAATTCATTTCAAGGACCATTTCCCAATTGGATCTGCGAGCTTAGAAGTTCGTTAGAGCTTTCTTTAGATCTATCCAACAATAGGTTTAGTGGCTCAATTCCTCAATGTTTAGAGAATTTCACTAATTTTCCTCGAACACTTATTCTACGAAACAATAGTTTTAGTGGAACTCTTCCAGTCATGTCAGCTGATGCTTCTGTAGAGGAATTTGACTTTTCAAGAAACAGATTTTCAGGAAAGATCCCTGAATCCATTGGATTGTTAGAAGAATTACGTGTTCTTAACTTGTCAAGTAATGCACTGAGAAGTGATATACCTCAATCATTGGCAGATTTGAAAAACCTTAAGGCATTGGACTTATCCCAAAATAAATTGTTCGGTCAGATACCCGAAGATCTTGGTAAGCTTTATTTTCTGTTTACCATGAATTTCTCCCACAACAATCTTGAAGGTCCAATACCACAAGGCCAAAAGTTTAAAGAGCAAACTTGTTCATCATTCATGGACAACCCCAAACTCTACGGTCTCGAAGAAATTTGTGGAAAAACTTATGTTCCGGATCATATACCAAAAGAGGAACAAGTGATTAACTGGATCGCAGCGGCTATAGCATATGGACCTGGTGTCTTCTGCGGATTGGTGATTGGACATATCCTTGTTTCACACAAGCATGAATGGTTCATGGAATTATTGTTCCGTTAGAAACAAACCCATCATGGTCATCAGAACCGCTCAGTGAGCACTTTCTCGTCTTTTTTGCTATGCAGTTTTCAAGCATATATGTGTACGTGTTTGTAATAATTTGTCACGGTGTGTAACGTGTGTTCTCAATGAAACTCTTTTGTGTGTGTAATTCTACGTTAAATTATGCAGCACCATACTACTCTCTTCTTCTTTTCCTTTTATCGAATATTTACTTATTATTTTGTTGGGCTTTTCATAAACTATTGTTTGGGTTTTAAACTATGACGATGTATGTCTTGTTTGGTTTCCAAGCTTCGACCTTTAGGGTTTTTGATTTAAGAGAGTATAAATACTCTAAGTTATATAAGGGGAACGGTGGTTGTTTTGATATAGAAAGCTTTTCTCAATTGAAGTCTTTGAATTCATCTTTCTTTTGATCCATTGATACATAAGCAAGTTGAAATCCGAGCAACGTTTACTAACTCTTGATCCATTGATACTAGAGTAGCTCATCGTGTTTATCCCACACATTAGTTACTAGGTTCGAACCCGCGCTACAGCGCAGAGGAAATAATTACATATATATAACTTTTATCGGATTAGAATATGTTACATTTTAATTTTGTTAGAGTGCAGTCGATTACGGTAAATCATATATTTGTATAATAAGTTTAAATAAAATAATAATGGAAAAACGAGTAAATAATCATATACTGGTTTTGATACAATTAAAAACACGGTGAAAATTTAACAGCACGAAATAATATTTGTCGATAAATTATTCATTTTGACCATTTTTGTAGTAAAAGTAGGAATATACGTAAAAATTACATATTTACAATATATTTTTTGAAAGTCCAACCCGTAACATAATTAATTTCGTAAAAAACATTATTCGTAACTCGTTTTATCATTATAATTGTGATTTTAACAAACTACCCGTGAATTATCTAAAATTTACATAGTTTGATATATAATATATTTTATCAATAAAATTATGTCTCCAAAATTACATTTATGTCTTCAAAAAAATATTTCGATATTTGAAATTCTAAAAGTTTTATATATTTGAACCTTTTATTTATAATATTTTGAAACTATTTGAAATATTAAATGTGCTCATGTAACAATGGTTTTAATATTGGTCATACTTATAATGATTTTAAACCGTTGTCCAAAATATTTAACCGAGTGTACTTGAGTATTATATGTCCGTTTTGAAAAATTCAAATTGCAACATATGCAAAAAAGTTAAATTTTTATTAAATATTTATATTGTATAGTATAATATCATAAATTAAAAATAATTTCAAATAAAAGTGAAAGAAGAATAATATTTTTAAAATAGATTGTATTAAATTAGTTAGAGAAATATTAGTAAATCTTATAATTAGTTATGAATATAATACAATCCTAAAATTAGATTTGGAAAGTATCCGGTGTATGTATCCAAACCCATTAATCTATCCAATTTTAAAAGATCCAATTACATATTTCGGGTAATTTTTTGAAATTAACCCGACCCGGAAGCACTTTTGTACTTCTCTTTTACTAATATAGGGATTATCTTCTTTGGTGATAAATGATATACATTGGCTCAAAAATACATTCAAAATTTAACTACAATTTTGATTGGAAACCCTTAATTCACACAGCATCAAATCTCTCTTACAAAAATATACATTGCTGTTAAGGAAAGTGTTTTGTCCACCAGATAGACAAATCTCTGGCTTTGGCTTCCTCGTTTGGAGTTGTCTTTTTGGGACATCTCAAATTGCAATGCATTGGGAAGTTTTGGTGACATATCTTTCAATTCCAATATTATATACACAAGCACAAGTTAACTATTACTTATGGATATATAAACAGAATTAATGATGTCTCTTATCTTACATTATGGATTGCTGCTGCAGTTAAGCGTGATCCATATTTAATTGTACGTATCTTTATGAGATCCCTTTAGCCTTTATAATTGTGCCTTTATAATTGTGACACACTGGTATCTCTGAAGTTAGTGTCTGCCATATTATTTCAATGTGTATTCTCCTTTCCTTTTTTTCCTTAGGCACGGGTTGGTTATGAAAGAGAACATCTGCTCTACAAGGAGATGAATCAAATCAGTTTTTCATCTCTGCCCGAGTGTTTTGCTATCATCTCTAGAGTTTGTTGATTTCAAATTCCTAGGAAATACTGTAGATTTTAGTCTAGGAAAGTATACTCCTTAAGAAAAGTTAAGATCTCTATCTTCCCTAAATTTCATACAATCTTAGTTCAAATGTTACAGATTTGACAATCACATTTGGTTAGGTCCATTTTCTCGTTGTCTCCCTCATTTTGTGTAGGAAATTATTTTTGTGAAGTTTCTTTCCTCAATCTAATTGATTACTCACGCAGACTGAGAAAGAACTTAATTTACTTAGTTCACGGTTCAATTTGAACCACTTCGTCTCGCCAGACGTCATATCTCAAGTAATACTCTAAGAGTACTCAAAACTAGTTATTAAGACTGGTAAACCAACCACTTGTCGTTACGAACATGCAAATGAGAAGTGTAATGTATTTACACAAAAAGAAAAAATCAAATCAGTACTGCATAATCATATATATAATTAAGACATCAAAATATATTCTAAAACACTCCATCACTGAAAAATCTTAAAAGAAAAGTGCATAAGCTCATCTGAGATATTCTGTAGTGTAAATTTTAGATATAAGATCCCTCCATTAATGATGTCCTAGTAAGGATGTTAAAAAGAGATTGTAGGCTCTGTTCAACCCTTACCCTGTTCAATTCTAGTCCTGTTCAACTCTAGCCATGTTTAGCCCTACCCGTATTTAGCCATGAATATAAAAAGGTTTTGTAAAATTAATATTCAAGGGCTAAACCCTTTCCAGTCCTTGTTCTGTATTTTTTTTTCTGAAAAACAATCAACACTGGTTATGTTTAGTTTTTTGATGCTAAAAGTAGTTGATTGATGGGGAAATTACTGGTTGTGCTTGATCATTTAATTCCATTGGATTCATCCTGTGATTTGATTCCACTTTCTTCAACAAATCGTTTCAGTTGATTTCTTTGGTAGAGATTTTCCCAGAAATTGACTTATTTTGTACATGTAAAACTTGATTTCATTGGTTGTCAGTAGGGTGATATGTTATGAATTCTCTGATGTGAGCCACGAGATGTTACTTATCAATTTTAGTCAGCAAAATAGAATCAAAATCCTGTAAAGAAAAACTTAAACACACCAATGAATTCAAGATTCACAATCATGCTATAATGAATTTAAGAAGAAAATGAAATATAACCTTCTCAGTTCTAATTGATTCATATATGTTCTCCAATGGATAACCTTTTAATTTGTCATCGTTTTTAACAAAATCCTTCTTGCACATTCTTGGACATGCACTCTCTTCTTGTTCTATATCAACTCGATAATCTCTCATGAGCTATGGTATACTTTCAAAAGGAAATATCTACAATGCAAAAAGGAAACAAATAAAAAATCAAAACTTCACGGTAAACAATAAAAGTAGAAATTACCTCTAAAGGAGTATTGAAGCATTGGAAAGTCCATGTATTCGTCTTCTTTCTGTCTTTAAACTCTATACCATCTTTTTGAGAACAACTAAGTAGTCTTCAAATGTCAGAGTATTTCACGAAAAACTTTCATAGAGATCCAAATTGTCCACTACTTTAAGAAAGTAGGGGTCTACAGTACTAACTACATTCTTCTTCCTTTTGAAGAGAAATCCTATGAAGTAAAGCATTGCCATTCTGCAACATATATTGATTATTCTCTTCCATTGTGAGTAGATTAAAAACAGAAAATGACGAATACATGGACTTTCCAATGCTTCAATACTCATTTAGAGGTAATTTCTACTTCTGTTGTTACAGTGAAGTTTTGATTTTTTTATTTGTTTTTTTTTTCTGCATTGTAGATATTTCCTATTGAAAGTATACCACAGCTTATGAGATATTATTGAGTTGATATAGAACAAGAAGAGAGTGCATGTCCAAGAATGTGCAAGAAGAAATTTGTTAAAAACAATGACAAATTAAAAAGTTATCCATTGGAGAACATATATGAATCAATTAGAACTGAGAAGGTTAGATTTCAATTTCTTCTTGAATTCATTCTAGAAAGATTGTGAATCTTAAATTCATTAGTGTGTGTGTAAGTTTTCTTTTTTTTATAGTATTTTGATCTATTTTGATACCCGAGGTTGATGAGCAACACCTTTTGGCTCACGTCTGAGAACTAATAACATATCACCCCACTGTTAACTAATGGAATCAACTTTTACTTGTATAGAATAGATCAATTTTCTGGAAAAATCTCTACCAAAGAGATCAACAGAACCGATTTGTTGAAGACAAAACCAATACGGAAATATGTTTCCCTTGTTGTTAGTAATGTTTTCAATTAGATGTTATGTTTTAAGATATTTTATATCAATACGTGTTGAAGAGGAGAAAAAGAAACTCACGGTAGGAAAGATTCTAATCAAAACAGATATAATTCAAGATAAAGTATAATATGTTTATATATATAATCTTATATAATAAGACAAGGTTTCTTCTTAACTTTGCCTCACAATGCGACATGTGTCGCTCTATGCTTCTGACATGTGTTATTTTTTAAAAATTTATAATCTAACATTTTAAAATTATTTTTTATGATATTGTGTTGTAAGTTATATGTTATATGTATGGTTTGCTTTTTAAAAATGCAAAAATATGTTTCTCCTAATTTTAGTTTCTAATTAAATTAAATATCATATAAGCTAAACATAAAATGGAGTTGTTATAATTTTTTATTTAAAGAAAATTGCTATGAATTTTTTTTCCTACTCCTTTAAAGATACATTTTTAAAGTTTTTTTTCCTACTCTTTTAAAGATACATTTTTAAAGTTATTAATATGGGTAATAAATTATTTATAACATAATTTCTAATTTTAAAAAGCTAATTTATAAGAGAAGAATTAAAGAGATTATCAAACAAATTTTATTTAATTTTCTATTATCAAACAGCTGAGAAAATAATATAATGAATTTAAATCAAAGAATAACTATCATATTATTCACAAATCATATATATATATATATATATATATATATATATATATAAGATTTTACCATCTTCTTATTGGTCCACTTGGCATGTAACTTTAAAAAATATTATATATTTGATTCACACTTTAATATAAAACTGAAAAAAACAAAGAAACCACAAAGCACATTTAATCATATACATTAAACTCAAACTTTAATATAAAAACTGAAATAACATAAATTTGCATTAACTATATTTTCCATTCAATTTTTTCAATACACAATCAATTATAATTGACTCTCATAATTGTTTTATGAAATTGTAACTCCTATCACTTCTCTTCTTATATATACTCATTTTCTCATTATATCATTCTCTCATTCTCTCATTATATCATTCTCTCATTCTCTCATTCTCTTCCTATATATACTCATTTTCTCATTATATCATTCTCTCATTCTCTCATTATATCATTCTCTCATTCTCTCATTCTCTTCTTTAGAAACTTTTAGAGACTATATGATATTGATTATCAACATATAAGTACATTCACTCCCTCTCTTCCATTATATAAACTTTTAGAGACTATATGATATTGATTATCAACATATAAGTACATTCACTCCCTCTCTTCCATTATATTTATGTGTCTTTAATATTTTTTTTTCTATTTTTTAATGTTCTTATGTGACATAAAAATCAATGAAATGATCATTTTAAGAATTTGATATAAATATCTTTAGAAAGTATGATACAAATCTAACATAGTATCTTATATTAGTTCCAATCAACGTACAACAAGAATTAAGTTATAAAGATCCATTTTTATATATGCATTTTCTTTTTTTATTATGAAATATCTAATTAAATATTTTATTGTAACACAATTTCCAAAATAAGATATTATTACCTCTTTCTTATTCAAATAATTCTTAACTCACACTTTAACATAAAACTGAAATAATATAAATTGCATTAGCTATATTTTTCTACTCAATTTTATTCAACACACAATAAATTAGAATTAGCTCGCACAATTTGTTCTACTAATTTGTAACTCCCATCACTTCTTATCTTCTAAATACTCATTTTCTCACCCTCTTCCACTTTATCTTAAATCTTATATATTTTTGTTTATTTGGTTTTGTGTTTTTTTCCTTTGTTGTTTATTATTTGTTGTATGAGTTAATATATATATATATATATATATATTTAATAACATTGTAAAAGTTTAATCAAAATTTTTGTTTTACACTATATGAATATATTAAATGTCTCTTAGTTTTTCTTTCTTAAAGATTCATCTCTACTGTTTGTTTTACATTATCATCTTATATGTAATGCTTTTCTCATTCTCAGCCACTATATTCATGTATCTTAAATATTTTACTACTTTTATGTTGTTATATTGATTGAGAATCAATGAAAATATCAATTTAAGAATTTGATCTAAATTTATTGTAGAAAGTATGGTATATATCTTATAAAGCTTTAATATTTTTTTTTCTAACGCCTTATTATACTTATATTTTCATACTTATGAATCAAGAAAATTTGATATAACACATATGTAATATAACAGTTTTGATTGCTATATAAATAAAAATTTCGATTTAAAACATTTATCAAATAATGTTTCCTTTTTTTTAATCTCAAATATTTTTTGTAATTCATTTCAATATATATGTCATTATTTTTAGTTTTTGTGATCAAATAGACTATTATATAAAAAAATTATAATATTTAGTTTATTTAAAATTTGCAGTCAAAGTGTTAAAAGTGTTATATTCGACAAAAAAAAAAGTGTTAAAAGTATATATATACTTGCTTACAAAAAAATTGGTCCTTAAATTTGCTAAAATAAATAATAAATTTTATATTCATAATAATACAAATACCTACCTAAGTTATTTTTCCTAAAGAGACCGAACATAAAATCAATTTGTCATAAGTAGTTAGTATTGTTGTCGTGTACATATAATAGATAGATATCGTCGTTCATCTTCTTTGCTAATATTCACCACTAAAATCCTATTAAATTATGATAAATCATGTATGAGTTACACAAGAATATCATACCTCATTCTACACTCTTAGTAACTTAACCTCATTTGTTATAAATAAATAATAACTTGTCTTTTCATAACAATACAAATACCTACCCTTAGTTATTATTTCCTAGAGAGACCAAACATACAATCGATTTCTTATAAGTAGTTCAGAATTGTTGTCATGTACATATAATAGATAGATGTCGTTGTTCATCTTCTTTGTTAATTTTGATGTAAACATGTTATGCTATTTTAGTTTGGATTCATTTATTTAGCTTTTATAGTAATGTAAATCTTCATGCATATTTGTTTTTAAAAAATTTAGTAGTAATTTTAAAACTAAACTAATGCTACATTAAAAAGTCTATATATATATATATATATTCTCGTCTACCTCCGATGTCAGCTTCCTTTACAATCAAATAGAATAAAAGAATATCAAAGTTCTTCTTCTCATGTAATCTTCTTCTGTTTATTTGGCTTATGATCTCTCTTTTTAGTTTTTACATAACTATAGTTTAAATGCTTTTATAATCTAAATTGAAAAATCTTTTCTAAATAAAGTTTAAAACAATATATCATATGTTTCAAATGAAATCTTTTAATTGATATTTTGAAAAGTTTAACTTGATCATTTTTAAAATTTAAGTTACTTTTAGGTTATGATAAAATATAAGGTGAGTAACAACTGCTCATAATTTTGTATGTGCTAATTTTGTATATTGTGTATGTGCTAATTTTGTATTACTTTTTTTAGATCTTATTCAGTTTTATATTTTCCAAATATACTTTTCGTTTATTTTTAATGTTTACAATGTACACAAAATATGTTTTATACTAATTTTATAATATAATTTTTAATTAATATTTTATGTATAACCCACGCATCGCGTGGGCAACTTTCTAGTAACATGATAGGAAGAATATCTTATTATGTCGGTCGACCAACACGGGCATCCCAACGGGTAGCTCAAACTGGTTTATTTAATTTTAAACACACCAGTATAAACACCTTTACTTAGCCAAGTGTTTCTTTCATAGTGGTGGAAATAAACATAAATATGCTAGTTAAGATGTCTTTTCTTATCCAAGCGGATATTTTAGCTGGCGGTTTAAATTATTCTATTAATATATATGCATATGGCATCATACAATTGCTAAAACAACGTATAGTGACAAGAAAATAAAAGTAAAAACAAACAAAAGATAAAAACTCCCTACGCTTATGTTTTCATTGTCCACAAGCAAACCTACAACGAATGGTTTGAGAAAGAAGTTTGAAAATAGGGATTCGTTCTGTCAGTTATCTAATCGGTGGAAACCAATTAGTCAGAACGGCTCGAACCAACTCGAGCTCTCTATCGGGCAGTTCATATGGAAGGCTAATAGGCTAATTGGTCTATTGATTTGTTGATTGAGACCAACCCGAGCAACCAGTCAAAGATAACTGATATCCCAACCGATCGTTCGGTTCAATATGAGTCAAATTAAAGGTTGACCTACCTTGTTTTGAATCAATTGATCGTTTAAGATGTCGGTTATTTTTGATGGATCTCTCGGTTTTGTCTCAACCAAATTAATCTACTAGTTGGTCAGATCAACTGAACGATTGGCTTTGTCAATCGACAGATTGGCTTTGTTAATTGACAAATTGAAAGAATCAACCGACAGACATTCAATCGACCGATTAAAGTGTCGATTGATCTCGATCTGTGCGATGGACGGTTGAGTCTACTTTTTCCGGTTTTGATCCAACTCTTCTTAAGAAAGACGTTTATCTTCGAAGTCTAGAGACTTTGAAGAACTTGCATTAAACTCTTTTCAACATTTAGCTTTTAGACGTTTTGGACGTACCGGTTAGTTCTTTTGCGAGATCCTCGAGCTGGTTATGTTGGTTGAGTGATTTTTTGTGCTTGTCCATGCGTTTCTGTTTCTTCATTCATGTCCATCACCATCTCCATGTGTTCATTTTCAGCATTTAGAATTGCAACTCTTTCTAGTGACTGAAAATCCATACTGAAACAGTTAAACATCATAACTGATATTTAGCATATTGAAAGCTGAAATATTTAGTCGATGAAATAAAATAGCAAATAAGGTATCCAAGAGACAAGAATAATGGAGACGTGTATCAAATCAGGTAGTCACAAGTACTAAACAAAAGACATTCATGTATGCGTGTTTTGTTGTGTTGGTTAAAGTGAAGTAACCGTTGTATACAGATCCGTGTGGGACGAAGTAGGCATGGGAATTGTAAAACAGAGTAAAGAACAGCGCAAGAATTGCTTGACAGAGATTAATAAGTTCACGAGACATTGAATAAAAAGTTTCTTTAAATAACAAAAGGTTGTTAAATCAACTCTATGTTCTGCACACCAAAGCCTTCTAAAAGCCAATGTAGAGTTAACGTTCGGTACTTAGAGTTAACTTAAGGACTAACGTTACCAAAAGTTTCAGCCTAGCTCTAAAATTTATCAAAAGAAAAGCACCCTAGAGTCAAATAACAACCTTTACAAGGATCAAGTCATATGTAATTAAAAGCAGTCTTATTCCAAGGCAAAATCTATAAAACTGTCTAAATCAAAGTCGGTCAAAACTCTCTCAAACACCAACTACAAGTTTCTGGCAAAATGGAACAACTCTTTTTTCTTCTCTAAATACACTTTTGGATGACAAGAAGTTGTCTGAATCAAAAAACACACCAAACCAAAACTAAAACTAAATCCTTCAAGACACTGGCAAATCAAGAATTTCAATTATTGCAGAAGTTTCCTACTCATCTAGGACATATCACCATTAAGAATCTTTGTTGGTTTGTTAGCTCAAATTCTTGAGTTCTAGTGGTTCCTATGAAAACAACACCAGAATGTTATACCATAACAAATCATTTCTTTTTTGACTTGTTTCTTAGAAACAACAAAAAAACTTTATCTTAGAAATAGTAGTCCTGTAGACAATCAAAGAAGCTAAAGCGTAAAGGCATTGAACCTGCAAACTGTACTTCTATCTAACTGTGCAAGTTGCATGTGAACAGAGAAGATTTCTCACTGGAATCTAACACTTAGATAAGCTCAAGCTTCTAGTGATAATATCAAAGTCTAATATGCGCTATAGGTTCTCGCTCTCTACTGTTCCCATGCCACAATGCTTAATACCTCCTAAGATTTGTACATGGCTTACATCTAATCAAATATTTATATGTTCGATTGCTGCACACGACTTCCTATGTTTACATGACAAAGATGGCATTACGACAAATCTGACAAGATCTCTCACACATAAGCTTTTCTAAGAATCAGATATAAACTACACAGAAAAAAATTCATATCAATCATTTTAAACAAGTCAAAGAAGACAATGCTCAATCAGTAGTGTGAACACCATATATATAGTAAACACACTCAACTATAAGACCTTCCAGATCAAAATTTAGTTGTCACATAGTTTACCTACACGGCAACACTAAAATGAAAACACACAATAACAATTATACCACAAACCTTGAATGTTACAATGCAGCTTTCATATATTCATAGTTTACAAGTTAAATGAATAATGTTACACAAAGAATCATAATTTATAATTTAAATGACTATGTTTCTCACCACCTTATTAGTCCTTTGTAGAACTTTTACAAACTAAACTAAACCCAAAACAATTAGTATCACAAGCTAAACAAAAAACCATTAAACGTAGCAATCTGCTCGATCTATATGATACTAGCACAAACATTAGAGACAGAGTCATAAGACTAAAATGAGTTAAGACAAAACTTTATACATGAAACAACATCTAAGATTTCATCCAACTTTGGCTGAATCCTAACAACCAAGGTCAAAATATAACAAGAATAGCAACAAGTAATCATAAAACTATTAAAGTAACATGAAAAAAGAGACCAGAATATTTACAAAGTTAAGAGAACTAATGTACATGTTAATCAGTTTCAACAATAAGTAATGGTTAATTCTATATATACATTTATGATAATCCATCATCAATCACATAAAACAATGTAAGAGGAAACAAAAATAACCATTTAAAAAAAATATGTCATCATTGAGAACTCTCAACAAACAAAGGCATAAGTTTATAACAAGAGACAGAGAAGGGCACACAATATATTTCCAGAGAGAAGAGAACTGAGACGAACAACGAGGTCTAGTCATCTAAAGACATTACACTAACAAATACTTTTACTCTGACCAATTCACTCTCCTTAGAACTTTGACGAACAACACAAGATAAAAAATACTATTAGTATAGCAAACCAAAAACCGTTATAATCTACCAATTTGCTCTACTCGATAGGAGCACAAACAATGGACACAAAGTCATAAGACTCAGAAAATGAGTAAATGCAAACTATACATGATGATAATCGTAACAGGAATAATAACATGATTTCATTCAAAAGGAAAAGGACATTGAGACAGATAAGTTTGATTACCTCGAGACCATGCATTTTTCAGCTTGATGAATATGAGCATGGGGAATTTATGAAATCTGGGCAGTCTCACTTCCATTACACCAGTCTCACTTTCGTTGTACCATCAGGAACATAGTCATTCAGCTCCAATTAACCAGCCTGATAAAGAACATTAAGTGCAAATTCAGATTACAAACCAAACTCAAGCTAACATGTCCCAAATCAAAAGCATGATTTAAGCTTTTTAAGGAATGGTTAAAACTATTGGTAATGAGATTCACCTCATTAGCTCCAAACTCCACAGAAGAAGTCTCTGGTTTTGTAGAAAGTTCAAGCTGATATGTCCACAGATTGAGCATACGCTTGCAGTTTTCACAAATCGAGATCTTTCCTTGAAAAATCAATTAATACGAAGCAGCAATTACAAGTAATTAAAGTTCATACCTATTGAATATCCCATGTCATAAAAGGGAGAATCCTCGAGAATCTGATACATGATAAGTTTAAACATCCCCACCAAGATACTGTAGCGAAGTCTACACCTTTCAGAACAGTTCCTGGAGTTACCTTTTCTGCCACATGTCTCTGACGTTAAACTCCTTCACAGACATAGTTGGAGTTACACAGGCTCTACCTTGAATGATCCGTTGCTCTGATTTCAGGAACTGAAACTGCATCAAAGGGAAGTCACAAAAAAGATAAAGAAACAAAGTCGACACACAGTGTAATCTATTGAAGACTAAATATTTTAGACAGAGAGATTTACAAGCACCGCAAATCAAAACCATAGATCTGAAACACGCCCAAATCGGCGATGTAAAAAAACAAAGAGAATCAATCAATAAACGATGAAACTTAGAGAATCAGTAATCAAAAACCCTAGAATTGAGAAAGCAATCCCTAATTCTAACACTTCGCTTCCACAGATCAGAGAATCAGTAATCCCTAGATTATGTTTCTTATGAAATCCACGAATTTGAAATCAATTTCACAGAGAAGAATCTAAATCTAATTAACAAGAGAGCAAAGAAACCTACCGATTCAAGCCAGAACTCGTCCTTCGTCCTCCGATAATGAAATCGAACCATCGCGATCGATAAGAACTCATAAGTATAGTCAATCATCATCATCACCACAACACTACCAACTGATTCCTCCATTGTTGCTTCCATACTTAATCAATTAAGCCATAGAACTAGAGCCAACGAGAGAGAGAATGAGAATGAAATTAGGGTTTCGATTCAACGGTTCCTTCCATGAAGAGAGAGCGTTGTGTTGTTTATTTGAAAATCGGAATAAATAAGGAAAATATCACTAACGGTCATAAAATTGTTTGGGCTTCAATGAAGTGGGCGGTTTAACACGGTCCAAAGATATGTTTAAGTCCGGTTCATCTTTTAAATTAATTCAAATTTAAAATTTTCGTAAATATAGAAAAATACTTAGTAGGTATTTTGTTTCTCCATATTTTACGAGTAAAAAATACACAAAAATCTGATATACCATAAAATTAGTGAATAATAAAATAATAACTGATTTAGATACACCAGATGATACATAATACAAAAAAAATAAAAATTAAAGGTTCAATGTATTTTTAAAAATATAGAATTCTATAACACTTTATGCATTTAAATCAATTAAAAAAATGGGGATTGTCATAAATACCACTAAAATGAGTATTTTTAAAAAAATATTTTTAAAAGTTTTATTTTCAAAAATACTTCAAAAATATATTTTTTTAAATATCACAAAACTAATATTACTTTTTAACATTCAAAACTAATTTCTAAACTCTAAATTCTAAATTCTAAATTCTAAATTCTAAACCCTACCCAAAACATTGTTTGTGTGTTGTAAATATGTAATATATTTTATATGGTTTTGTAATAAATGTGAATGGCAGTTTAGCAAAAGTCAACAGAGAAATACAGATTTATACTTAATTTGCTTCCAAGGAAATGCATGAAACTATCTTTCGTTGACTTGTCTTCCAAGAAACAGGAGAATGGCCAAGATGTATATAATTCACACGACAAGAGACCTGCTAGTCACTGTACCGTTTGGAAAAATAAGAATAGTTATTATGTTTAGCATATACGTTAATTAATGGACCTATTTCTATTTTTTGAATTTAATTAAGCTAACATGTTATTTTGTTAAATTTAATTATTGCGCTGTACTTGAAATTACTACTATTTTGATAAGATCTTTTTGTTCCTTTTAAAGAGATCTGCATAAACTATTATCATAACACATCTCAAAACCACAAAAACTAAGTAAATCAAAAGGATACATGACGATTCCAAGCTTGCCTTATTTATTTTTCTTGGTTTCCTACGTTCTACAAACTCTTGCATCTCCAACATTCCACTATTGCCGCAATGATCAAAGAGATGCTCTTCTGGAGTTCAAACACGAGTTCCCCCGGTAAATGAATCCTACTCAAATTCTAATGCCATGAGTTCTTGGAACAAGACCAGTGATTGCTGTTCTTGGGAGGGTGTCAAATGTGATGCTAGATCTGGCGAGGTGATTTCGCTTTACCTTGATAACGTCTTTCTCAATAACACTTTGAAGCCAAATAGTGGTCTTTCTTCATTAGGAAACCTTTCTCATCTTACATATCTTGAATTTTCCTATAATGAATTAGTAGGTCAAGTTCCAACTTCAGTCGGAAACTTGACCCAACTAACCTCCTTGAACCTAGCCAGAAACAACTTAAGTGGCAGTATTCCTATTTCATTTTCCAATCTAACAAATTGGTTACTCTTCACCTCGATAATAATTACTTTGAATCCAAGCTCCCAACTGACATGAGTAGACTCCAAAACTTGGAGGTTATTTTTGTGTCTGGTAACTCATTTTCTGGGCCTTTCCCTACATCCTTGCTCACGATTCCCTCGTTACAAGTGGTTGGTATTATGAGAAACCAATTTAACGGATCCTTAGAGTTTAGGAATACATCTTCATCATCTAGGCTTCTTGGTCTATTCATTGCTTATAACAATTTCGATGGCCCAATCCCTGAATCTATATCTAAATTTAAAAATCTCGTTACAGTAGATTTTAATTTCAACAATTTCATTGGATCAATCCCCACATCTATATCACAGTTAGTCAAGCTCTCTTATCTTGTTCTTTCCAACAATAAGTTGGACGGCAAAGTACCGGGTTGCTTATCGAGATTGGCAGTGTTGAAGGTAAGATTCCTCGAGATCTTGGTGTCTTCTCTTTTCTATCAACGATGAACTTCTCCCACAACAATCTCGAAGGTCCAATACCACGAGGCACACAGTTTCAAAGCCAAAACTGTTCTTCATTCATGGACAACCCCAAACTCTACAGTCTAGATGAAATCTGTGGAAACCCGCATGTCCCAAATCTTACACCACAAGAACCAGAGGAGTTGTCGGAGTCTAAAGAAGAAGTGCTTCACTGGATAGCAGCGGCAATAGCATATGGGCCTGGTTTTTTCTGTGGATTGGTGTTTGGACATATCTTTGTTTCACACCAGAATGAGTGGTTCATGGAGAAGTTCGGTAGAAACAAGACCAAAGCAGTCATCAGAAGTGCTCGTTGAACATTTTTGCTTGTCCTTATCCTAATTATGAGCTTTTGTGAAGTTTGTAAGAATTTGCCATCAACGTTCTCTAATAACGCGTTTATGTTTTGTAATTTCCTATTTATGGTTTTGTAATAAACGTTTTTGACGGATGTGTCAAGAATCTTCGATACGCACGAAGACTTCCCTAGTCTCCCAATTTGTGTTCCATTCACATTTCCCAAACTATCTTTCTTCTCGCATGTACAAGTTACTCATGCTTCCCTTATTTCCCATTTGATGTGATTATTTTCATCCGTGAAAATTTACAAATTACAACTTGAGAATATAAGGGAGGTATATTTTTTTAGTGATTAGGGTTTATTTTGATATATTGTATAGTATAGTGAACGATTTTGATTGTGAAATTCCATAAAAGCTCATATATACGCCTTAAGAATTAATGTACGATATTGTATACTAATTTTCAGAAATATTTTAGGGTAACTACAAGAAAATATCGTTATATACGTACGGTGTCTAAAATTTCAAAATCATTTAATCCAAAATTTCAGCAAATATGAGTTATTACAAATTTCAGAACAATTGAGAAGCTAAAGAAAAAGATTTAAAAGAACTTTTTATAAAGTCTTTTTTTTTTTTTTTTTTTTTGCATTTCAATATTGACTCTTTATGCACATCAATAATAGTGTCTATAAAGAATAATTTTTTTTTTTAGATGTAGCATCAAATTTAAACCGTGTTCCCATCGCGGGTTTGCTATAGACCATCCATTTTCATTGCAAGCTTCATTGACTTTTGCTTTCAACGGCAGTCTTAAACTTCTCGGTCCAGTGCTTCCCAAATATTTGATAAGAGGGCCATAAGGAGTACACTTATCAAACCAGAAACTAGCAAGCTCCCCATTTCCAATCCTGCATTCAATAAACGACTCAGCCAACGATCTAAGCCTTAGAAGACAACGCCAGTTCCAAGAATCAGTTGGCTTTTCTTTTTGTTGCCAAAACAACTGAGAGTTGTTGCAGTGGTGGTGTTTATGCCAAGCCACCCAAAGGGAAAAATTAAACTGTCTATCAATAATAGTGTCTTGTTTTATAATTAACGTCCACCACATAAAAAAGCTTTCTAGGGTTTTAGGTTCGTCAAGCTTTTATTAGTCTACCCACATACACGTTTATTTTATATAAGTTGGGTTTGACCTTCATCTTCTTTTGTTGTTGTTGTATTTTAGTACTGCCTTTTGCCTTCTTTCTAATTGTTAGAATTTCTATTGAATATTCCGGAAAAAAACTATCACCAATGAATATCTTATAGTATACTCTAGATCGACCTTCATGGTTCTAAATGAAATTGTCACTTTCGATATATATATATACATTTGGAGTAGTTATATCAGTTAATTACTATACATTTCCAAAGCTAATAAAACCCCGTTGTGTCAGTTAATTACTAATGGGAAATGGTACGCATGTCGTCACAACCTTGGCAAACGTACAAGACCCGTATTTACAGAAACGCCACTACATCTTTGGAAGTTTGGCACACATCACAACCATAGCAATCAGCAAACAAACAAATTTTTGTTACCCAATAAGCTTAAGGAACTGTGAATAATTTTATTTTGAATAGAATCTGAGCTTTCTCTACATATGGAGACAAGTTTAAATACAGTAATTTAAGAATATAATGACACTTTAAAGAATTTTACATGTTGAATATTCATTACAATTCTAGGAAAAATTTGGTAGATTGCAACAAGCTTGTTCTTTAAATGAAAAATGACGCAATAGTTACTTATGATATATATAGTAGTACGTGAAATTTCATAAGAAATTTTCTTGGGGATGTAAATTGAGAAATATGTCCTTTTCATAACACTAAATTAAAGATCGTGATTCGTGTTACACTAAAAGTATTTTTGTTCACACATGCAAGAAGTTGTTTCCTTGAATAATTTTTGTTCACACATGCAAGAAGTTGTTTTACATGTAGCTCAATTCAATTTAGAAAAATAAACGTTTTTAAGATCTCTGTTGATAGATAACAACGTTTCATCCAACAGTTCACGTTTCACACATAAGATGAGACTAATATACATGTAGAAAATTCCATCTACGGTATATGAAAAGAAAGTTTAAATGAGACATTTAGTCGAACACATATATATGATCTACAAGCCTGACTACAACATATATTAAACTTAATCAATTCTATCAAAAACTAGTGAATCTATTAATTTGACAATACTACAAAAGCTAACTACTGCAGTTTATATATAATCATCTCACAAACCAAGTCAAAACCCTAAACGTAACTCCTTATCAAGAATTTTGTATGTTTTTTTTGGTTATTTTGTTGTAATCCACACGAAATTATATTAAAGAGAATGAGTTATGAGGTGGAAGACCTACGAGTTGACCCAAAGTGAATAGAGCTCCACAATTAATTTTTCTTTTTCTTTCTTTTTAAAGAGAGTTGCAGAACCCATCACAAACTAAAAATAAGTAATAATGATTCCATGCCAATTTTATCGCTTTTCTGGTATTGTTGTTACATTGTATTTCTTCTTCTTTGATTTTGTCGTTCTACACACTCTTGCTTCTCCTACCATCCATCTTTGCCGCCATGACCAACGAGATGCTCTTCTGGAGTTCAAACACGAGTTTCCGGGAGCAGATATGACGTCAACTTGGGGTAGTGATTACGATATGAGTTCATGGAACAAGAGTAGTGATTGCTGTTCTTGGGGGGCTGTCAAGTGCGATGCTGAATCTGGCCAGGTGATTTCACTTGAACTTTATAGCGTCGCTCTCAACAACTCTTTGAAATCAAATAGTGGTCTTTTCAAACTCCCATATCTTCAAAGGCTATCCATTTTAAAGTGCAATCTCTACGGAGAGATTCCTTCTTCATTTGGGAATTTGACCAAACTAAGACACCTCATACTTTACGAAAACAAGTTAAGTGGCAAATTTTCTGTTTTATTTGCCAATTTTACGCAATTGTTCACACTCGATCTCAGTTTTAACTACTTTGAACCCGAGCCTCTACCCAACATGAGTCGATTCCACAGCTTGGAGTTTTTTGATGTGAGCAAAAACTCATTTTTCGGGTCTTTTCCTACATCTTTGTTCACGATTTCTTCGTTAGAGTGGGTTTATCTGGAGGGAAATAACTTCACGGGACCCATAGATTTTGGGAACGTATCTTTATTTTCTATGCTTCAGATTCTGAGCCTTGGGGATAACAGTTTCAATGGCCCAATCCCAGAATCCATATCTAAATTTCTCAATCTCGAGGGGTTATATCTTTATAACAACTCATTTTCAGGGGCTTTCCCTACACCTTTATTCAAGATTCCTTCGTTACAAGGCGTTGATTTGGCGAGAAACCAATTCGAGGGAACTATTGATTTTGGGAATTCATTGTCATCGTCCAACCTTAGTTTTCTAGACCTTGCTCATAACAAATTTCAAGGCCCAATCCCTGACCCCATGTCCAAATTTCTCAAACTCACAGTGTTAGATCTTTCCAACAATAAGTTGGAAGGTAAAGTTCCATGTTGCTTACTGAGACTGAAATCGCTGAAACTTTCTCACAACTCGTTTAGTAGTTTTGGAAAATCATCACAAGTTTTGATGGAAGCAGAAATGCGTGACTTGCGTCTTGATTCGAATTCATTCCACGGACCATTTCCCCGTTGGATCTGCAGGCTTAGATCGCTAAAGCTCTTAGATTTGTCCAACAATAGCTTCAACGGCTCAGTTCCTCCATGTGTAAGGAGTCTTGCTGAATCACTTAAAGTGCTTAACCTACGAAACAACAATTTCAGTGGGATTTTTCCAGATGTGTTTGTCAATGCTACTAGTTTAATGGAACTTGATGTTAGCCGCAATCAGTTGGAAGGAGAACTCCCTGAATCCTTAATCAATTGCACAGACATGGAACTATTGAAAGTGGAAGGAAACAAATTCAAGGACAAGTTTCCATCTTGGTTGGGTTCTCTACGGTTACAGATTCTCATCCTCAGATCAAACCAATTCTATGGGCCATTAATATTCACTGAGTTTCAAACGTTAAAAGTCATTGATGTCTCACATAATGACTTCAGTGGAACCTTACCCACTTTCTATCTTTCCAATTGGTTTGAAATGAGTAAGATGACTACGTTAAGCCTTTACCCATACATGGATTTTTACCCAAGTATGATGGATTTTCCCACGTATATATTTTTCCCATACGGTTCTAGTTCTTACAGTAGTTCAATGGAAATGGTGCACAAAGGTGTAGATACAGAGTTTGAGAAGATCCGTGAAGACTATACAGCCATTGATTTTTCAAGCAACAATTTTTTTGGAAAGATCCCTGAATCCATTGGATTGCTGAAAGGATTACGTTATCTCAACTTGTCGAATAATGCTTTCACAAGCAATATACCTCAATCATTGGCAAATTTGACATTTCTCGAGTCATTAGATTTATCCCAGAATCATTTGTCAGGTCAAATCCCACGAGATCTTGGTGAGCTCTCCTTTTTGTCAACCATGAACTTCGCCCACAACAATCTTGAAGGTCCAATACCACAAGGTACACAGTTTCAACGCCAAAATTGTTCTTCATTCATGGACAATCCTGGACTCTCCAATCTCGAGGACGTCTGTGGAAAACCTCATATCTCGAATGTTACACCACAAGAACCTGCAGTGGAAATATTAGAACCTGAGGAACCAATGATTAATTGGATAGCAGCGGCAATAGCATATGGACCTGGTGTTTTCTGGGGATTGGTGATTGGGCATATTCTCATTTCACACAAGTACGAGTGGTTCATGGCAAAATTTCGTAGAAACAAGTTTAGAGTTGTCGTCATCAGAAGCGTTCGTTGAACACTTCCTCTTGTCATCTCTCTAAGCATTTGTCATGCTTATGTATGTGTTTGTATCACGACGTGTTCTCTGAAAACTTATTTTCTGTTGTAATGTCCTAATTTATGGTTTTGTAATAAACTTTTTTGGTGGCTGTTTGTAACTCCTTATCCCACACTTGTTCTGTTATGTATCAGTTTTTACTTCCTCTTTATTTTGAAAAAAATGGTAATTTTTTCTTTATGTTTTCCAAGGATTCAATTTCAGAACTATGTGTTTCATGTTTGTAATAAGTTATTACCGGCAAACTTAGCAACAAACAAACACATACTTATACCTTGAGAATGTAAAAGACTACTTGACAGTTCCATCTAAACTGTAGTGACACTGCACTTATACTGATAAATTATAACTAAGCAAGGACGATTTTTCTGGGAATGTGGCTATGTTTGATGACAGAGTAAAATTTAGGCAGAATTTATGAATATCATAATATAGCAATAGCAATGAAGGAGAGATTGTGAGAGTGTCATGAGAGATCTAAATCAACAAGAGAAACGCCTATAACTAAATGATCTCACTCACCTTATAAGACATTGATCAATATCCAATATACATGTTTTCCACGGAAGAGCAGCATGAAACCGTAAGCTGTAAAACCAGTTTGGTATAGGTAAGAGAACTCTGAGAGGGCGAGCCATCACCCAATCCACATTCACACTGGCCCAGAATGCCTTGGGGTGGGATTATTCTTCAAATACCGCACCATCCACAATGCAACATCCCAACGAGCAAGCTTCAAAGTAAGCTAGCACAAACTAAAATAATATGGCCATGTTCCTTTTACTAAAAGCTGCGATAGCGGCATCAACGGAGTTAAACGACGTGTCATAAACAATAGCCACTAATAAAGCGACAACACAACTTGAAAATAACAGCTTTAAATGAGTCGCCAGAGGTAGCAGATGAGTTGGAACGACATCACATGAGTCGCTGCAATTAACAGCGATACCCATAATATTCAACAGCGTTCATTTTGTGCAACTACCGCGGTGTTTTCTTCTCACCGCCGAACTATTTTTACTCTTAACTGTCAGCAGCGTCAAGTAAAAGAACATGCCCTATATGTTTTTTGAAAACAAACTTAAATAGATCAAAGATTCAGACATCCCCGATGGGGTGGTCAAAAGACAGCAGAGAAGCTTTGCCAAGGCATCTGCCTGAAGGTTTTACGAACATAATGAAAGGAAATAGGGTCGTAAAACACCCATCCCTCTAGCTGCTTCAATACTAGCAAGCAGAGCGAGTGTCTCTGCTACCAAAGCAGAGGACACATAGGGTCGTGAGAAAGCTCCTTGGAGCTTAACATCGAGTGAGGGTCCTGCAGAAGCCAGCCCATACCACCCTGATGAGAGGAAGCCAGCCAAGAGCCACCGGAATTACAAGTCCAGGCCTTCTTGAGTGACGATTCTTTGCAGTTCTCGCTTCTGTCGCCAAGTGCCAAGAGCGGGCTACTTTGATTGCTTTAAGGACCGTTGCTGCAGCAAGGGTCTCTTTACCTTTGAAGACTAAAAGGAAGAACATGCCCTATATATAGAAAAATATATAAACACAAACTCATTTCACATAATATATTTCGAGAGAGACAAAGAAACAAAGGAACTAACTTAGCAAAAAGGAATTCACAGTGGAACAATTTCCATATGTGTGCTGCACACAACTTTCTCTGTTTAAATGAAAAAGATGGCATCATGGCAAACCTGACAAGATTTATCAGACATAAGCTTCTCTAAGAATCATATATAAACTACACATACATTGTACCAATTATAAAAGAAGTCAGAGAAGACTCAATTGCTGCACACAACTTCCTCTGTTTACATAACACAGATGGATTGTATCACGACAAACCTGATAAGATCTCTCACATAAGCTTTTCTAAGAATCAAATACAAACTATACAGAAAAACTCATTGTATCAATCATTTTAAACAAGTCAGAGAAGACAATGCTCAATCAGTAGTATGAACACCATATATATAGTAAACACACACACAACTACAAGACCTTCGAGAACAAAATTTAGTTGTCACATAGTTTACCTAGACAACAACACTTAAAACGAAAACACCACAATAATAATTATACCACTAACGCTTGAATGTCACAAATAAAACCAAAAAACATTAACGTAGCTAATCTGCTCGATCTAAATGATACTAGCACAAACATTAGAGACAGAGTCATAAGACTCATAAAATGAGTTAAGACAAACCTTTATACATGATATCAACATCTAAGATTTTATCCAAATGTGGCTGAATCCCAATAATATAACAAGAACAGCAACAAGAAAACATAAAACTATTAAACTAACATGAAAATATTTTTAAAGAGACCAGAATATTTACAAAGTTTTTTTTTTGAATGAATGTGAAAATATATTCAAAACAAAAAAAAGGTCCTTTGTACAACAAGTGCGTCCTTATATCAAAGCATCAAAGCATTAGTTGAAAGAGCAACAAAGAAATTTAGAGAAAGAAGTGGAGGTGATTAGCTACGGGTAGCTAACCAAAGTCGTAAACCATCACCATACTTGGTCGTATTTGCTTGCATTGAAAGCAGCTTATTACGGATTATGCGATCGAGGAAGCGGAAAAGCTGGTCAGTGGTACTTGGCGTGCTGCCGTGTCGGCGTCGGTTTCGCTCCATCCAAAGCGTGTGAACCGTTGCCTGGAAGACTAGTCGAAGTAGAAAACATGTGGTACCTTTGAAAGTCGAACCCGAGAACAGATGAAGAGTCTGAGTGAAAGAAGTTGAATAATGCCGAGTTAATAATTTGCTCGATAGAGCCTGCCAGATCCATGAAGAGATAGAGTAGCCGAAGAAGAGATGTGGTAAAGTCTCCAAAGGTGCTTGACAAAGCACACAAGCAGGACTCACTCCACATTCCAGACCAGCATACGATCCCCAGTTGTTAGCCTATTTCGTGCAGTTAACCAAAGCATAAACGAATACTTTGGGATCGAGTTTGAGAACCAAATTCCCTTATACCAGCTCACTTGCAAACCAGTTCGCCGAATCTGCAACCAAGTGTCTGCAGTGGAGAACCTAGGCACATATTTGTTGTCCGAATTACGCCATAACGCAATGTCACAACGGTTGCCTTGCGCTCGCTCTCGAAGACTAGCGATTTCCAACTCAATCCGATTCAACAAAGCGGTGCAATGGGATCGACGAGTATGAGTTTGAAGAACCTTAGAAACAGTGGCATTTGAAGTGATACCAAGAGCGATAAAACCTCTATCCCCCAGCAGATCATATAAACAGCCTAGTGAAGACCAGTGATCGTACCAAAAAGAAGTATGAGCACCATCCCCAGTTTCCATCTTGTGAAAATCTTTGGCCGGCAAGCGATACTTAAGTAGCTTTTTCCACATCCAAGACCCCCTTGTCGTTGTTTCCCTCTCCGACCAAAAAGAAGAGGACCGCAACAGCTCCCGTTTAACCTAGTTTACCCAAAGAGAGTTTGTGGCCGAGAGTAGACACCATTTTCAACTAACCTTATTCATCTCATCAAGCGATTTTAAACCAAGACCACCTTCTCGTTTTGGCATACAAACTTCTGTCCACACTAGTTTATTCTTATTGGCATTAAGATCCGGGCCTGACCATAAAAAAGCAACACAAATCTTCTCAATCTCTTGAACGCAAGCACTCGGGAGTCGAAATGCCGAGATCCAAAAATTAGTGAGACTAGCTATAACCGAGCTCAGAAGTTCAAACCTTCCAGCAAAAGAGAGAAAGCGATGCTTCCAAGAGCCAATGCGAGATCAAATCTTTTCAATAAGTGGGAGACAATCATGAACCGTCATTCGCTTAGTGAGTAGCGGTAATCCCAAGTAGCGCACCGGCAAGGAACCAGACGCAAATGGGAACTGAGCTAAGAGAGCTTGACGTGCGTGGTGAGAAACCCCGGCGAGAAACAACGTTGATTTCTCCAAATTTATACATAAACCAGACATGGCAGCAAACTCGCGAAAAAACTTCTAAAACCCCATTCAAAGAGGAAGCTTGACCATCTGAAAACACCATAATATCATCAGCGAAGCATAGGTGGGTAAGGTTCATACTTCTACACTTGGGATGGTAGCCAAATTGACGAGTAGCAGCTGCACGATCTAGCATAGCAGAGAGAACATTCATGCATATCACAAACAGATACGGAGAAAGTGAACAGCCTTGGCGCAGTCCCTTTTCACTTTTAAAATAACCCGCTAACTCTCCATTTATTTGAACCGAGAAAGAGGCAGTAGAGACACACAACTTAATCCAATGTATGAATTTTTCCGGGAGATTTAAAGCTTCTAAAACTGCGAACAAGGAAGGCCACTGCACTGAATCAAAAGCTTTTGAAATGTCAATTTTCATCGCACATCTAGAAGAGATATTACCCTCTTCATTATAGTCCTTTACGAACTCAGTAGCTAGCAATAAATTTTCCATTAACAACCGATCCTTGATAAACGCTGACTGATTTGGTGCGATGACGTCCGGTAAGATGGTTTTGAGCCGGTTTGCCAAGAGTTTCGAGATGAGCTTGTAAAGAACATTACAGCAAGAGATCGGTCTGTAGTCTTTCATCTTTCGGGCAGAAGAGGTTTTTGGAATGAGAGCAAGGATCGTAGCATTCACTCCCTTTGGCAAAAAACCATACTTGAAGAAAGATTGGACAGCCTTAGTGAGGTCAGTGCCAAGAACAGACCAAGTACTCTTGAAGAACTCAACCGTATAGCCATCCGGTCCCGAATATTTATTCAAAGGCATAGACAGAAGAACCTGCTTCACCTCTAAGGTTTCAACTTCTAAAACCAGCTCAGTTTGTTGTAAAGGAGAGCATCGAAATGGCAGCAGGTCTTGCAAAGCGGTAATAGAAGCACCAGTGAACTGAGGCGGCTGATGAGTTAATAAATGCGAGAAGAAACGAACTCCTTCAGTCTTAATGTCGTCCATAGTAGTGAGACAACGACCACTAGGATCATTAACCTCATGAATAAAGTTCTGAGAATGCCTTTCCTTTATAGCATTAAAGAAAACTCTGTTATTTTTGTCTCCCACATTCAACCAATGCAGTTTCGATCTCTGTTTCAAGAACATCTCTTCCAAGCCTGCGACATGCTCCCATCTTGTGTGAGCTGAGGCTTCATCCGCAACCTCTTGAGGGGTAGGGGAAGAAAGGGTAGTTAACTGTTTGGTGCATAAATCATCATAGGCTTCAGTAGCTCTACGAGATATATCAGAGAACTGATGTACATGTTAAGAGAACTGATGTACATGTTATTCAGCTTCAACAATAAGAAGTGGTCAATTCTATATATACATTTATGATAATCCATCATCAATCATATGAAACAATATAAGAGGAAACAAAGATAATCATTTTTTTTGAAACATGTCATCATTGAAAAATTTCAGCAAACACGAGCATAAGTTTATAACAAGAAGACAGAGAAGGGCATACAATATATTTCCAGAGAGAAGAGAACTGAGAAATAACAAACAACGAGGCATAGTCACCTAAAGACATTACACTAACCAATACTTTTACTTTTACTCTCACCAATTCACTCTCCAAAGAACTTTGACGAACAAAATTAGATAAAAATACTATTAGTGTAGCAAACTAAAAAGCGTTAAATTTTACCAATCTTATCTAACCGATAAGAGCACAGACATTAGAAACAAACTCATAAGACTCAGAAAATGAGTAAATGCAAACTATACATGAAGATGATCGTAACAGGAATAATAACATGATTTCATCCAATTGTGGCTGAAAGCCTGAAACCATAACAAGAAATAATAACCAAGGAAAACCATAACAAGAAGATCAAGAAGAAATGATTCACAAAAAAAAAAAAAAAGAATATCAAGAAGAAATAATCTAACTACAAATGAAACAAGCATATTCAAAATCAGATACAAAAGATTTAAAAAATTAAGACAGTCATGTGGTATTCAACTTCAACCGTAAAAGATGGTTAATTTTATAGACCAAGTGTAACAAATCATCATCAATCATAGGAAACAAAGTTAGAAGGAAAGCATAAAATAAGTATATTTAAACTGAAAGTACCCAGAACCATCAAACAGGATAACATCAAACTAAACCATATATTAAGTGATTTTTTTTCAGTTCTTATAATGGAAATATGAGGAAGAAGATAAATTCTAAAGTCTTAAAAGGCAGTGAAAGAATAACCTGAAAGTCTTATGTTGATTTTTGAGAGCTGGAGAACAGCCGCCTGCCTGCAAAGAATATGTGATGTTAGAAGATCTATGTAAGTTGTTTGATACTCCTAATGTTTACAAAACATAAACTTATTAAACGACAGAAAACCAAAAAGAGAAGAAAATTAAGCTTAAAAGCAATAGTATACAACGAAACATAAGAAAAGAAATAGAAATTCACATACCTTATCTCACATATGCAGAATAAAATAAAATCCACAAGCTCCATGGATGTCATACTTCTGCATATTAATACTGAAGAGTTAATTTTAAGCACGTCAAAGGGTTAAGGAATTACCTGATTTACATCAATAGAGTGCGTCGAGGCATTTGTTTTTGGGTCAGATGACTAAACCCCGAAATCAATGGGAGTCTCATTTGACATAAGTGACTAGGAACCCATTTAAAAATCCTGGACTGTCTCATTTTTTTTCTACCATCAAGGACATGGATATTCAGAGAGGTAATTTTGATTACCTCGTATGTGACGAGGCATTTGTTTTCAGCCCGATGAATAGGAATCCAAATTGGGACTAACGTTTTCATTCAAAGGGACAAGGACATTGAGATAGATAAGTTTGATTACCTCGAGACCATGCATTTTTCAGCTTGATGAATATGAGCATGGGGAATTTATAAAATCTGGGCAGTCTCACTTTCGTTATACCATCAGGAACATAGTCATTCCGAGCCAATTAAACCAGCCTGATATAAAACATTAAGTGCAAACTCAGAATCCAAACCAAATTCAAGCTAACATTTCCCAAATCAAAAGCATGATTTAAGCTTTTTAAAGAACGGTTAAAACTATTGGTAATGAGAATCACCTCATTAGCTCCAAACTCCACAGAAGAAGTCTTTGGTTTCAAGCTAATAGGTGCACAAATTGAGCATATGCCTGCAGTTTTCACAAATGGAGATCTTTCCTTCAAAACTCAATTAATACGAAACATAAATTACCAGTAAATTAAGGTTCATACCTATTGAATGAGCATATCCCATGTCATAAAATAAAGCACTCTCCAGAATCTGATACATGGTAAGTTTAAACCTCCCCACCAAGTTACTGTAAGAAGTCTACCCGCTTCAGAACAGTTCCTGGAGTTACCTTTTCTGCCATATGTCTCTGACGTTAAAGTCCTTCACAGACATAGTTGGAGTTACACATAGGCTCTACCTTGAATGATCCGTTGCTCTGATTTCAGGAACTGCATCAAAGGGAACTTGAAGTCACATAAAAGATAAAGAAACAAAATCTATTGAACATCGAGATTCCAATTTCCAAGCACCGCAAAAACAAAACTAGAGATTTGAATTGAAACACGCTCAGATCGACGATGTAAGAAACAAAGAGAATCAATCACTAAACGATGAAACTTAGAGAATCAGTAAACAAAAACCCTAGAATTGAGGATGCAATTCCTAATTCCTAACACTTTGCTTCCACAGATCAGAGAATCAGTAAACCCTAAATTATGTTTCTTATGAAATCCACGAATTTGAAATCAATTTCACAGACAGAATCTAAATTAACATGAAAGCAAAGAAACATACCCGATTCAATCCAGAACCATCGCGATTGCTAAGAACTCATAAGTGTAGTCAATCATCATCATCATTGTTGTACTAAATCAAATAAGCCATAGAATTAGAGCCAACGAGAGAGAGATAGAGAATGAGAATGAAATTTAGGGTTTGAATCCTCTGTTCTTTCGATTAAGAGAGAGCGTTGTGTTGTTTATAGCCCTGGGCATTCGGATACTCGGTTCGGGTTCGGGTAAAAACTGTTCGGGTTAGGAGTTTAGGACCCAATAGGGTAAACATAAAAATTCGGTTCGGTTTCGGTTCGGGTCCATTCGGGTTCGGGTCGGTTTGGGTATAAATTTTCAGAACCGTTAAAAATCCGAGAATTTTTCGGGTACACAAATATCCGAAAATTTACCCGAATACCCGAAAATTTTCGGGTAAATTTTCGGGTTTTCGGACAAATACCCAAAATTTTGGGTAAATACCCAGATTTTTGGATAAAAATTCAGAAATTTTATTTATAATTACCGGGATTTTCGGGTAAAAATCAGAATTTCGGGTATAAATTCGGATATTTGAATAGAGAACTCGGGTATTCGGGTCCTAAATTATTTAAATACATTTATATTTCGGGTATTTTCGGGTTCGGGTTCGGTTCGGGTTCGGATTCGGATTTTCGGGTAGAGGAGTTTAGGACCCAATAGGGTAAATCTAAAATTTCGGGTTCGGATTCGGGTCTAATTTTTCGGATCGGTTCCGGTTCGGATTTTCGGTTCCGGATTTTTTGCCCAGGCCTAGTTGTTTATAATAAATAAGAAGAATATCCCTAACGGTCATAAAATTGTTTGGGCTTCAATGTTTGGGTGGTTTGAGACGGTCCAAAGATATGTTCATCTTTTAAATTAATTCAAATTTTCGTAAATATAGAAAAATACTTAGTAGGTTTTTTGTTTCTCCATATTTTACGAGTAAATATACACTAAAATCTGATAAACCATAAAATTAGTGAATACTAAAATAAAAATTGATTTAAAATACACTAGATAAATACATAATCCAAAAAAAATAAAATAAAGGTTCAATGTATTTTTAAAAATATAGAATTCTTTAATACTTTATTTTAATATGCATTTAAATCAATTAAAATAAAAGGAAATGGTCATAGATACCACTAAAATAAGTATTTTCCAAAAATATTATTACAAGTTTTATTTTCAAAAAATACCACTAAAATATATATATATATATATATTTAAAAATATCACAAAACTAATATTATACTTTTTAATATTAAAATTAATTTGTAAACCGAAACATTTGTGTTATGTATATATATATATATATATATCTTATTATATAAACCTTGGTTTTCAAAGTCAGCCATTACCAAGAAACCTTGGTTTTCAAAGTCAGCCAATACCAAGATCGTGACATGTGTCAATTATTAACGTTAAGATGTTGACACGTGTCGATTCTAATATTGTTAATATTTAGATAAAATAGGAATATTATTAACCCTATCGAAAAAAAGAAATATATAAAACAAATATTATAAATGATTATATATTAAAAATTATTAATAAAATTAAACAAATAACATAATTTCAGTTATGTCAATTTGGTTTATTAATAAGATAGAGATTTAAAATTTATAATTAACAAGAATATATGTCGGTTTTTGTTTACATAAGAGAATTACGGTTTAAACTTTAATTTTACAATTAAAACAAGTTATTTCTTGGTTTGGGTATATAAATGATAAATGAGAATTATGGTTTTATCTTTGTAAATTAAAATTATTGTTTAAGTTTAACAATTAAACAAGATTATATGTCGAAACTTGGTTTTTAAATTTACTAACTCACGTGATCATGATAAGTGTCAAGTAAAACATAAGATATCGCAACATGTTATATCTAATTTTGTTAATATTAAGATAAAAATAGATTAATGTTTCTTCTTCTCCGCACATGAACCCCACAAAAATGACCTGGAAAGTTTCTCCAAACCTCCAAGAACCGCACATTAATCTATTTTTATGCAGACCAAAGGGTGAGGGAGGCTTGGGAATCAAATCACTGCCAGCAATGAATAAAGCACTTCTCGCTAAGGCGGGTTGGAGACTGCTTCATAATCGGAATAGTCTCTGGGCTACAATGCTGCGGAGTAAGTACAAAGTACAGGATATTAAAGATGGTCAATGGATGGTTGTTAAGAGCACATGGTCACCTACTTGGAGAAGTATAGTAGTTGGGTTGAGGGAAATTGTAGTTCCCGGTCTACGTTGGGTTGTGGGCGACGGGTGTAATGCTCGCTTTTGGACAGATTCTTGGCTTTTAAACTCGCCTTTGTTGGAGAAAACTACAGGGTTGTTACCTACAGGTCAGGAGCTCTTTCGAGTTTGTGATCTTTGGCATTATGAGAGGGGTTGGCAATGGCAACATATTGCTCCGTATGTCCCTGAGGAGTGTGTTTTACAGTTAAGGTCAGCGGTTATTGATACAATGACGGGTGCGAGTGACAGGTTATCTTGGGGAGGGACGCAAGATGGGAAGTTCACAGTGAGCTCTGCTTATTCTTTAATAAGGAGGGATGAGAAGCCGAGACAGGATCTTAATAAGTTGTTTGAACGAGTCTGGAAGGTGCGGGTACCAGAGAGGATCCGGATGTTCTTGTATATATATATAGTATATGGTTTTGTAATAAATGTGAATGGCCGTTTAGCAGCAGTCAACAGAGAAATACGGATTTATACTGGAATGTGGTGGCTATGTTTAATAAGCTCACTAGCAGATTTTATTGTAAACTTTAGTCAGAATTTTTATGATATCCGTTGATTAGTACAATGATTACCACGGTATGCCACTGTATGAGACAGTTATATATGCTCTGCTTCAACGGAAACGCATGAAACTATCTTTTGTTGATGTATATTTCACACGACAAGTAAATTTAATTAAGTAATTTACGTTTAGCATATACGTTAATGGACATATTTCTGTTTTTTAAATTTAATTAAGCCAACATGTTATTTTGTTAAATTTTATTATTGCGCTGTACTTGAAATTACTACTATTTTATAAAGTCAACTTTATAAATTGACAAAATTTTCTACTTTAACAATCCATAGGTGTCAAGTGACCCCCCCCCCCCCCCCCCTTTTGTTCCTTTTAAAGAGAGCTGCATAAGCTATTATCATAACACATCACAAACCACATAGACTAACTTTTAAAAAAAGATACATGACGATTCCAAGCTTGCCTTATTTATTTTTCTTGGTTTCCTACGTTCTACAAACTCTTGCATCTCCAACATTCCACTATTGCCGCAATGATCAAAGAGATGCTCTTCTGGAGTTCAAACAACTTAAGTGACAGTATTCCTATTTCATTTTCCAATCTAACAAAATTGGTTACTATCTTCATTAGGAAACCTTTCTCATCTTACATATCTTGACTTTTTGATATGACTATCGCCGAACAAAACCTAAAGCTCGTAGCCGAAGAACAATCCGTAGAAGACAAGCAGCTCGTAGCCATGGAGCAGCTCGTAGCCATGGAGCAGCTCGTACCCAAGGAGAATCTCATACCCGAGGATGAGCTTGTAGCTGTGGAAGTGCTTATAAAGAAGCTAATCAAACCACCATGGTTCTAGTTCAAATCTCCACAATGATCATCACGGCTCAAGGGGTTCGGTAAAGGGATTAGTGTTGCTTATGCACTCTTTTTCCCTTGTCAAGTTTTGTCTCATAGGGTTTTCTTGACAAGGTTTTTAATGAGGCCTAAGTAACACTTTCAAGGCCTTTTACCAAGCCCAATTCGTGGGTCCAAGGCCCATCACTTTGCCTTGGCCCATTTTCTATCTTTTCCCTTCATTCTTGCATTTATTGTTTTGTTATTTCCAAGACTTGGTCCATGGTCTTGCATGAGTGCATTTCCAAGACACTTGTGTATTTCCAAGGCACCTCTCTCTCTCTTTCCCTTCTACTATATAATCCCCCTCTACCTCTCATTTGTAACTCATCTAATCTTTTATCAAAAACTCTTTCTAAGTTAGATCACTCTCTCTTGTTCTTTTCTTTGGTGCGTAATATCCATAGGCAAGTCCAAGTTCGGTAAATCAAAGGCTCTTCCGCAACCTTTGTGCGACCATTCGCTCCACATCCTTTGATCTAAGAGATCCCCCGATCCCTTAGGTGCAAAGCCTATCCTTCCCTCAACTTCAAGAGTGTCGATTCTAGGAGAAACATATTATGTGGTATCAGAGCACACTCTGATAAGTTGAGTTCTCTATCATCTTTATCATATCTCATCATTTCATTTCAATCTTCATCCATATTCCATTCCATTTTTCATTTTAATTTTCGTCAGTTTTGGTGTTTCTGGATTTTCTGTCATTTTGTCGGAATTTTCATAAATCTTTTACTCATCCAAAAATTATAAACTCAACTGTTTCGGAAACTAGAACGTGTCTATTATTTTGCAAAATTATTTCTAGAATTATTGAACTTGATTTCATAATTTTTTTTGTTAAATCGAATTCATCTGTTTTTAGGCATAATTTTCATGTTTTTACTTTGAACTAGTGATTGGCTTTGTGTTGTTTCAATGGCAGGAGACGAGAAATCGGAGTCATCAAGTTCGAGAAGAAGTTCGAGAAGAAGTGCTAATAACCAAGCCCTCATCGATGCTTTATCCAAAATAATGGACGAAAAGCACGAAAAGCTTACAAAACAATTTGACGAAAGATTTAAGCCGATAGAAGCACACATTAAAGGAAAAGAGAAGGTGTCGGCCAAACAAGTCATCATTTCGGAGGGCGAGAACAATCAAAAGGAGCAAAATAGTCAATCCCCGAAGAAGGAGTCACTTGATACAATTTCCCCGAGTAGTCACTCATCTCACCAGAGCAGCCAAAGGCCGAGACGTGCGGAAGAAGAAATTCAACCACTCATAGCCGTCCAAAATCAGCAACTCTCAAGCAACAAGGAAGAACAAAGTGAAACCAACATTACGGAAAATCTCGCCTCGTCGCAAGCTAAGTGTACTCTTTTATCTTCCCAATCTAATTTTGTGCTTGATAAACTAACAAATTTTGAACCGAAGAAACCGAGTAGCATTGTTTCCTTTTCACAGGTTCATGAAGAAGAATCGTTAGGCAAAACGCAAAGTTTCAAAGTCAAGGATGATTAAAGATTTTGCTAATGAAATCGATTATGGACCAATGGAAGAGATGAACCAAGAAGATCTTGTTTTCTCACGGTTTAAATCATCAACCAAAGATCATGGAAAAGTAGCCAAAGCTGATTCAATGTTCATAAAGGAGCCACCGGATTTAGAAACTTTCTCATCTAAATTCTTTCTGAGGACGAGAATTAAAGTGTCTTCGACGCATTCCAAGAAACTCATGGCTTATTTCAGGATGATCTTCGAAGTTGGAGAACAATTATCGATTCACTTGAGGAAGGAAAGATTTCCGGCCGAGCGGAGTAGCAAGTTCAAGCCAAGGATCGATGGACCATTCACCATCACAAAACGGATCAATGATATTTCCTATCACATTGATCTTCGAGGTAAGTACAATATAAGATCGAGCTTCAAAGTTTCTAATCTATCTCCTTTTCTTGCAGATGAAACGGATTTGAGGACAAATCCTTTTCAAGACGGAGGGCATGATATGACTATCGCCGAACAAAACTTAAAGCTCGTAGCCGAAGAACAATCCGTAGAAGACAAGCAGCTCGTAGCCATGGAGCAGCTCGTAGCCATGGAGCAGCTCGTACCCAAGGAGAATCTCATACCCGAGGATGAGCTTGTAGCTGTGGAAGTGCTTATAAAGAAGCTAATCAAACCACCATGGTTCTAGTTCAAATCTCCACAATGATCATCACGGCTCAAGGGGTTCGGTAAAGGGATTAGTGTTGCTTATGCACTCTTTTTCCCTTGTCAAGTTTTGTCCCATAGGGTTTTCTTGACAAGGTTTTTAATGAGGCCTAAGTAACACTTTCAAGGCCTTTTACCAAGCCCAATTCGTGGGTCCAAGGCCCATCACTTTGCCTTGGCCCATTTTCTATCTTTTCCCTTCATTCTTGCATTTATTGTTTTGTTATTTCCAAGACTTGGTCCATGGTCTTGCATGAGTGCATTTCCAAGACACTTGTGTATTTCCAAGGCACCTCTCTCTCTCTTTCCCTTCTACTATATAATCCCCCTCTACCTCTCATTTGTAACTCATCTAATCTTTTATCAAAAACTCTTTCTAAGTTAGATCACTCTCTCTTGTTCTTTTCTTTGGTGCGTAATATCCATAGGCAAGTCCAAGTTCGGTAAATCAAAGGCTCTTCCGCAACCTTTGTGTGACCATTCGCTCCACATCCTTTGATCTAAGAGATCCCCCGATCCCTTAGGTGCAAAGCCTATCCTTCCCTCAACTTCAAGAGGGTCGATTCTAGGAGAAACATATTACTTTTCCTATAATGAATTAGTAGGTCAAGTTCTAACTTCAGTCGGAAACTTGACCCAACTAACCTCCTTGAGCCTAGCCAGAAACAACTTAAGTGGCAGTATTCCTATTTCATTTTCCAATCTAACGAAATTGGTTACTCTTCATCTTGTGCGAGAAGAAAGGTTGTTTGGGAAATGTGAAGTTTGTAAGAATTATCCATCAGCGTTCTCTAATAACGCGTTTGTGTTTTGTAATTTCCTATTTATGGTTTTGTAATAAACGTCTTTGACGGATGTGTCAAGAATCTTCGATACGCACGAAGACTTCCCTAGTCTCCCAATTTGTGTTCCATTCACATTTCCCAAACAACCTTTCTTCTCGCACAAGTCATGCTTCCCTTATTTCCCTTTGATGTGACTATTTTCATCCGTGAAAATTTACAACTTGAGAATGTAAGGGAGGAATATTTTTTTAGTGATTAGAATTTATTTTGATATATATTGTATATTGAACGATTTTGATTGTTAAATTCCAGAAATACTCATATATACTCATATTTTCACCCGACTCTTCATTCACATCAATAATAGTGTCTTGTTTTATAATTAACGTCCACCACATAAAAAAGCTTTCTAGGGTTTTAGGTTCGTCAAGCTTTGCTTGAACTACCCACATACACGTTTATGTTATATAAGTTGGGTTTGACCTTCATCTTCTTTTGTTGTTGTGGTATTTTACTATCTTTTGCCTTCTTTCTAATTGTCAGAATTTCTATTGAATATTCCGGAAAAAAAACTATCACCAATGATCTTATAGTCTACTCTAGATCGACCTTCGTGGTTCGTGTTACACTAAAATAATTTTTGTTCACACATGCAAGAAGTTGTTTCCTTGTATAAACCAAGTCCGTAAGTGTTGTTCACACATGCAAGAAGTTGTTCCCTTGAATAATTTTTGTTCACATATGCAAGAAGTTGTTTCCTTGAATAATTTTTGTTCACACATGCAAGAAGTTGTTTTACATGTAGCTGAATTCAATTTAGAAAAATAAACGTTTTTAAGATATCTGTTGATAGATAACAACGTTTCATCCAACAGTTCACGTTTCACACATAAGATGAGACTAATATACATGTGGAAAATTCCATCTACGGTATATGAAAAGAAAATTTAAATGAGACCTTTAGTCGAACACATATATGATCTACAAGCCTGACTACAACATATATTAAACTTAATCAAGTCTATCAAAAACTAGTGAATCTATTAATTTGACAATACTACAAAAGCTAACTACTGCAGTTTATATATAATCATCTCACAAACCAAGTCAAGCCCTAACGTAACTCCTTATCAAGAATTTTGTATGTTTTTTTGGTTATTTTGTTGTAATCCACACGAAATCTATACTATATAAAAGTTGAGGCTATAAGCTTTTGAGAGCGTCCACGTGGGATTTTAAACAACCAATCGGGATTAGACATCTAATTAGTTAATGTTTTACTATCTTATTAATTAACATTTTTAACTTCTATTTCTTTTTTATAAAAAATATTAATAAAAAGGAAAAAGAAATATAAAGAAAAAAGAGAATTGTAAACTTTTGAAAAACAATAGATGAAATATATAAAACTTACATTTTTAATCCTTATTTTCTTAATCCTTATTTTTTAACTAGAAAAAGAATATTACCACAAATACATATTCGATTAACCCTACATCATTTTATTATAAATAATAAGAAGAGCCATCACATTTGATCATATTATTTAAGCTGTAAATTCAGAGTCGTCAGCCACAATTAGAGTTTATTACTAATGTAGAAGTATTGGATATGAAGAAAAATTATCAATGATAGCAGAAACAAGAAAAATTGGCTAGGTGTCGCTCCAGGAAAGTATTAGCTGGAGTATATGTTAAACACCATTTATTTGTTTGGTTGCACTTGAAGATAATTCCAGCTATTTCCATATTTATTTCTCTTTATGGAACATGTGTAATAAAAAGGCGTCGTGATTGTTTATAGAAAAAAATGATGAAACGAAGAGAATGTCGTGTATCATTTAAGTGCAAAATTGCATCAAGTATAAATGGTTGTTATGGCCCAAATACAAGTTTAGTTGCAGAAAATAAAGATATCAGTGAAAGAAAGCATAAAGAAGACATGCTTCGTGCCATTGATGTTGAAACTAGGCCCTCTTCCACCCTAGATGTAGAGTTCATATATAAGCCTATGTTGACCTATATCAACTTATTAAGTATTACTATGAAGAAATATGTGCTGCGAAACTGTCAGATAAAGTTATGAAGCTAAAAGGCAACAACATGATTTACTTCTGTTTAAGTAAACCATTAGTAGCCCGAAAAACGCCTAAGAAAGAAAACCTAAAAGTACAAGGAAATGCACCAAACCCTCAATATTGGTGATCAACTGTAGTTCCCACCCCAACATCCTCTCTTGCTCACCAACGAGTTGATAGATACATTGTCTAAGTGATTTGTGTGGACATAAACTATTTTCGCCCTTATATATATGAAAAATATGAAAACAATGAATGTGAGAAAAAATAAGAAGACTTAGGTGTTTGTGCCCAATTAAATATGAAAAAAACAAGATTGATTCATGATTCTTTTGATCTTATTTGATTCTTTAACAAAATTGATTTATAATTTTTGAAAGTGTTGTATTTGAAATGAATTTTTATGCTTTAATAGTAATCTAACTATCTATATAAAAATTTTATAACTATCATCAATCAAATATAATTTTACCAAAATATATCAAATAAACTCACGCGTAACGTGGGTTCACAACCTAGTTATATTAAAGATAATGAGTTATGAGGTGGAAGACCTACGAGTTGACCCAAAGAACCTGCAGTGGAAATATTAAAACCTGAGGAGCCAGTGATTAATTGGATAGCAGCAGCAATAGCGTATGGACCTGGTGTTTTTTGTGGGTTGATGATTGGACATATCTTCGTTTCACACAAATACGAGTGGCTCATGGAAAAGTTTGGTAGAAACAAGCCTAGAGTTGTCATCAGAAGCGCTCGTTGAACACTTCCTATTGTCATCTCTCTAAGCATTTGTCAGGCTTATGTACGTGTTTGTGATATTTTGTCACGATATGTGTTCTCCGAAAACTCTTTTATATGTTGTAATTATCTAATTTATGTTTTTGTAATAAATTTCTTCCGTGGCAGTTTGGGTCATATAGGTCCTTGGAAAGTAAAGTGGAAGTGAAATGGAAGCATACAAATTAGACATGTAAAATCTATTTGAAGAAGGACGATTGAGTTAGTAACAGTGTCTTTAGTCATGAAAATGAGCAAGTTCATAATTTTAGAATTCAGATTGATTAAAAAGATGACGAACAAGTTGATTCAAGGAAAAGAACTATACTCCATAATAAAAACTAAATTCTTTGTTATTAAGCTGTGTCATATTTTTGCTACAATTAGAGTAAAAATTATTTTTAGCTAAAATTGCAAATTTGTTATGATGATCTTTTCAAATTATGTGTGTTAACCTCATCACGTGGTGAATAGGTAGCCGGTAGGATCCTGGGGCGTATTTACGCCGGAGGTGATAGATAAGAGTTGGCTTATGAAACACGGCTGCTTTATTGCGCAACCTCACGGAGATGGCTTCGTTTCGTTGTGTTAACCGATCGTGTTTCGAAAAAGAATTAATAATCAAAATAGTTGGAAATTTCGTTTTAAAAAAGATTTTTAAAAAATTTGTTTTTTCTAAAGTCCAATAATCAGCTAGTAATTAGCAAGTAAAAATTATTTTTTCTTTCAAAGATTCCATAACAAGGAACGCAAATGTAGTAAGACATAGATTCCGATAATTACACTGACCCCAGTAGTATCATTTTCTGCATAATGACACAATTTGTATAATCCAGTAGTATCTCTTTAATTGTTTGTTTGTTTTATTTACATACGTATCTCTTTTATTGTTTCTTTTTTCCAAACCATATTAAACGTCGCAGAAAAGTCTAAAACTTTATTACAAAAAAAGAGAAACTTAATTAATAAATGAGCATACGAGGTTGTTTCCTCACTTTTACGTGTCATCGGGATTACCGTGACCGTTTTGGAACCTTTTAATATCAAATGATTATGAATTATGATTCATGACGACTGACGAATATGATATGAAAGTGACGTACAAAATTTATTAGAGTCTACGTACATCTATCAAAACTGGTTAAGATTGCATGGTGAATCTTACGTATCCAAATCTTAGATCTGTCGTTGTGCAGTGTTACCGTCTCCGCTGCGGCGTTGTGTCTTAGTCCAGCTTGTCGTGGTTTCTCTTCTCAAACTTGTAGCAAAGGTCACGTTCTTTGATCTCAGATTTTTGTTAAGTTCGCGCGTGAGCATATATGTTAAGATTATTTCGGTGTTCTTTCAGATGAGAAAGCTGTCAAAGAGTATCGAAAGATATATGCAATGTCTCCTGGTTTTGGAAATATATATGCGGCTTTTTGTGTTTGGGGTAATGAAAGAGATTATCTTATATTATTTTTATATAGAAACACAAAAATATTCATTCGTGATTAAATCTATCTTTTCTTTTGTTTCTTTCATCTTCATTAGCAATTTACAAGTTAAACAAAGGAAAAAAGGTTGAATATAGGTTCCGGAGCAAGTGAATTGATATGATATGGGAAAATAGCGAAAATCAACACAGATTATATATTTGCTGACGGTTTTTTTATACCCATACTATGATATCCGACAAATAGCAACTTAAACTCGCAAAAACTTCAAATTCTCAACCTAAACTATATGAAATCAGCCAAAATCAACATATACCGAAACGATATTAGTTAACCACTTAACAACAATGAATCAATAAATAAATTAATTCAGAGGCAAAGTTTTGTGTTTTAGTCTATCGTTCTTATCTTACGTTTTTATTCATTGAATTTATGCAATATAACTGAGAATATATAAACTTAGTTTTTGGTGTTTCTCTACTAAGTAACTAAGTTCACGGGGAAGGAAATAGACCGTTTTCCCGAATGAATTTAGTGGCAATTTGAGGGTGTTTCTCTTTAGTCTATCGTTCCAATGTTAGGTTTTTATTCAATGAATTTATGCAATATAACTGAGATATATAACCTTGGTTTTTAGTGTTTCTCTTCTATAACGTATCAACTTGCTGTTTGACGATGTTTATATCGGCTTTTCCATTTCTCGTATGTAAAACTTTCGATCTGGCATCTAGAGCTTTGTAATTTAGAGACTGTAAAGGAAAAGTAGTTTAGTGGGACACTTAGCTTGTTAATTTTTGTTTAGAATTTATGAAATTAGCTAGCTCACGTTATATATATATAATATATATCCAGAATAGTATGAAAGATTGTTTTACATGTAGCTCAATTCTATTTAGAAAAATCAACGTTTTTAAGATCTCTGTTGATAGATATTAAATAACAACGTTTCATCCAACAGTTCACGTTTCACACATAAGATGAGACTAATATACATGTAGAAAATTCCATCTACGGTATATGAAAAGAAAATTTAAATGAGACATTTAGTCGAACACATATATGATCTACAAGCCTGACTACAACATATATTAAACTTAATCATGTCTATCAAAAACTATTGAATCTATTAATTTGACAATACTACAAAAGCTAACTACTGCAGTTTATAATCATCACAAACCAAGTCAAGCCCTAACGTAACTCCTTGTCAAGACTTTTATATGCTTTGTTGGTTATTTCGTTTTTTTTACCCACACGAAATTATATTAAAGATAATGAAATCGACAAGCATCAAGTCAATAGAGTGTGTGATGGTTTAAATTTATGAGGTGGAAGACCTACGAGTTGACCCAAAGTCATTAGAGCTCCACAATTGATTTTTCTTTTATAAAGAGAGCTGGAGAAGCCATAATTAGAACCCATCACAAACTAAAAAAAAGTAATAATGATTCCAAACCAATTTTATTGCTTTTCTGGTATTGTTATTACCTTGTATATTGTCGTTCTACATACACTTGCTTCTCCTACCGTCCATCTTTGCCGCCATGACCAACGAGATGCTCTTCTCGAGTTCAAACACGAGTTTCCGGGAGCAGATATGAAGTCATCCTTGAGTAGTGACTACGATATGAGTTCATGGAACAAGAGTAGTGATTGCTGTTCTTGGGGGGCTGTCACGTGCGTTGCTAAATATGGCCAGGTGATTTCACTTGAACTTGTTAACCTCTCTCTCAACAACTTTTTGAAACCAAATAGTGGTCTTTTTAAACTCCAATATCTTCAAAGGCTAACCCTTTCAAATTGTGATCTCTACGGAGAGATTCCTTCATCATTTGGGAACCTTTCTCATCTCATAGAGCTTGACCTTGGGCATAATAAATTAGTTGGTCAAGTTCCAGCTTCAATTGGAAATTTGACCAAACTAAGACACCTCAGACTTCACGGAAACAAGTTAAGTGGCAAATTTTCTGTTTTATTTGCCAATTTTACGCAATTATTCACACTCGGTCTCAGTTATAACTACTTTGAACCCGAGCCTCTACCCAACATGAGTCGATTCCACCGCTTAAAGATTTTTGATGTGAAGGGAAACTCATTTTTCGGGTCTTTTCCTACATCTTTGTTCACCATTCCTTCGTTAGAGTGGGTTTATCTCGGGGGAAATAACTTTACAGGACCTATAGATTTTGGGAACGCATCTTTATCTTCTACGCTTCAGTACCTAAGCCTTGCTGATAACAGATTCAATGGCCCAATCCCTGAATCTATATTTAGATTACTCAATCTCAGATTCTTAAATCTGCATAATAACTCATTTCATGGTCCTTTCCCTGCATACTTATTCACGATGCCTTCGTTACAATGGGTTTATTTGGCGAGAAACCAATTCGATGGAACTATTGATTTTGGGAATATATTGCCATCGTCCAACCTTAGTTTTCTAGACCTTGGTGATAACAAATTCGATGGCCAAATCCCTGAATCGATATCCAAATTTCTCAAACTCGAAATGTTAGATCTTTCCAACAATAAGTTGGAAGGAAAAGTTCCAGGTTGCTTACGGAGACTGAAATCGCTGAGACTTTCTCACAACTCGTTTAGTAGTTTTGGAAAATCATCACAAGTTATGATGGATCAAGCACAAATGCTTGAGTTGCGTCTTGATTCGAATTCACTCCAAGGACCATTTCCCCACTGGATCTGCAGGCTTAGATCGCTAAAGCTCTTAGATTTGTCCAACAATAGCTTCAACGGCTCAGTTCCTCCATGTGTAAGGAGTCTCACTGAAACACTTCAAGTGCTTAACCTGCGAAACAACAATTTCAGTGGGCTTCTTCCAGATGTATTTGTCAATGCTTCTCGTTTAACCGAACTTGTTGTTAGCCGCAACCAGTTGGAAGGAAAACTCCCACAATCCTTGATCAATTGCACATCCATGGAACTATTGAATGTTGAAGGAAATAAATTCAAGGACAAGTTTCCATCTTGGTTGGGTTCTCTTCCAATTTTAAGTGTCCTCATCCTCAGATCAAATCAATTCTATGGGCCATTAGTCTCCACTGGGTTTAAAACATTAAAAATCATTGATGTCTCACATAATGACTTCAGTGGAACCTTGCCCACATTATATTTTTCCAATTGGCTTGAAATGAGTGAAATAACTAAACTAAGCTCATATTTTGACCCCTACATGGGATATTACGTGGGATTTTTCATGAGGGGTTCTGGTTTTTACAGTAGTTCAATGGAACTAGTGCACAAAGGTGTAGATACAGAGTTTGAGAAGATTCGTGAAGACTATACATCCATTGATTTTTCAAGCAACAATTTTTATGGAAAGATCCCTGAATCCATTGGCTTGCTGAAAGGATTACGTTATCTCAACTTGTCGAATAATGCTTTCACAAGCAATATACCTCAATCATTGGCAAATTTGACAATTCTCGAGTCATTAGATGTATCCAAGAATCAGCTGTCAGGTCCGATCCCCCCAGATCTTGATGAGCTCTTCTCTTTGTCAACTATGAACTTCGCCCACAACAATCTTGAAGGTCCAATACCACAAGGCACACAGTTTCAGCGCCAAAATTGTTCTTCATTCATGGACAATCCCAGACTCTCCAATCTCGAGGACATCTGTGGAAAACCTCATGTCTCGAACCTTACACCACAAGAACCAGAGGAAATATTAGAACCCGAGGAGCCAGTGATTAATTGGATAGCAGCGGCAATAGCGTATGGACCTGGTGTATTGTGCGGATTGGTGATCGGACATATCTTCGTTTCACACAAGCACGAGTGGTTCATGGAAAAGTTTGGTAGAAACAAGTCCAGAGCACTCATTATAAGTGTTCGTTGAACACTTTCTCTTGTCATCTCTCTAAGCATTTGTCAAGCTTATGTATGTGTCTGTATCACGATGTGTTCTCCGAAAACTTCTTTATCTGTTGTAATGTCTTAATTTATGGTATTGTAATAAACTTCTTTCGTGGCTGTTGGTATCTGATATATATTACCATATTGGCTTGGAAATGCATTCAAATTTCAACCCTGAAATAATTGTATGAGATTAACTAATCTGTAAAATAATAAAAGACTCTACCTACTAACCTATAAAAAACTTCACATTGCAACGTATTTATATAGCTTTGATGTGTAAATGAGCTTGTTCTGTTTTGCATCAGTCTATACTCTACAGAGCTATGTCTTGATTTTTCACTAATTTATAAATGGCTCTAGGAAAGCAGTTTTACAGCAAACAAATACTTATAGCTTGAGAATGTAAAAGACATAACACGTCCATCTAAACTGTAGTGACACTGCAATTATACTATTTTAACTAACTTAGGTGAATTTTAATTGGAAGGTGGCTATATATGTTTGATTTTGATATCTCACGGACAGTGTTCAAGTATCAGTTGCTAATCTGTTGAATATCATAATAGTCATTTGGTTAGTACATTGGTTACTTTAGCGATGAAGGAGAGTGAGACTGTCATGAGAGATCTAAATCGACAAGAGAAACGCATATAACTAAATGATCTCACTCACTAATATCCAATATACATGCTGTCTTCCAAGAAACAGGAGATTGTCTAAGCTGTAAAACCAGTTTAGTATAGGTAAGAGAACTTTGAGAGGGCGAGCCATCACCCAATCCACATTCACACTTGAACAGAATGCCTTAACTGGGATTATTCTCCAACGAGCAAGCTTCAAAGGGAGCTAGCACAAACTGAAATAATATATAGAAAAATATATAAATCGCAGACCCCAATTCATCTCGGTTACAGATTTGACACCGATTTGAAAATTATTTCCTATGATTTGAAGTCTTTCCCTCATTGGTTTCTGAATTTCCTATGATTTTAGTTCGAATGTTACAGATTTGACAATCCCATTTGGTTATACCCATTTTTACTCGTTGTCTCCCTCATTCTGTGTAGGAAACTATATTTGTGAAGTTTCTATCCTCAATCTAATTGATTACTCACGCAGACTGAGAAAGAACTTAAACATCACGTGAAAAGAAAAATAACTAAAATTAGCACAAAGAAAATTATTTAGTTCACGGTTCGATTTGAACCGCTTCGTCTCGCCAGACGTCAGATCCCAAGTAATATTATAGAGAGAGTACTCAACGAGTGAGAAACAGAGCATAGTCTAGTGATCAAGGTTAAGAACAAAACTAGTTATAAAGACTGGAAAACCAACCACTTGTCGTTACGAAAATGAAAATGAGAAGTGTAATGTATTTAGACAGAGAAAAAAAACAATCAAATCGGTACTGCGTAATCATATACATAATTAAGCATACCTAGAATTAAGACATCAAAAATATATTCTAAAACACTCCATCACTGAAAAATCTTAAAGAAAAGAGCATAAGACTAAACACAAAAAGATAACCAACAGAGCTTGAACATACAAAACAGAAGTACCACATAATATATTTCAAGAGAGACAAAGAAACTAAGGAAGTAACTTAGCAATAAGGAATTCACCGAGAGAACAATGCACTCTTCCATCTAATCAAATATTTTCATATGTTCGATTGCTGCATACAACTTCCTCTGTTTACACATGACAAATTTGGCATCACGGCAAACCTAACAAGATTTCTCAGACATAAGCTTCTCTAAGAATCAGATATAAACTACACATAAAAAACTCATCGTACCAATCATTTTAAACAAGTCAGAGAACATAACAAAGATGGATTGCATCACGGCAAACTTGATAAGATCTCTCACACATAAGCTTTTCTAAAGAGTCAGATATAAACTAAACAGAAAAAAACTCAATTGTATATTCATTTTAAACAAGTCAGAGAAGACAATGGTCAATCAGTAGTGTGAACACCATATACATATAGTAAGCACACACAAGTATAAGACCTTCCGGAACAACATTTAGTTGTCACATAGTTTACCTACACTATAACACTTGAAAGAAAACACACAATAACAATTATACCACTAATACTTGAATGTCACAAATGCATCTTTCAGATTTTCATAATTTACAATCCAAAATGAATAATTACACAAAGAATCACAGTTTACAATTTAAAGAATCACAATTTACAATTTAAATGACTATGTTTCTCACCACCTTATAAGTCCTTCGTAGAACTTTTACAAACAGAACTAAACCCAAAACAATTAGTATCGCAAGCTAAACAAAAAAAAATAAACGTAGCAATCTGCTCGATCTAAATGATACTATCACAAACATTAGAACAGAGTTAAAAGACTCATAAAAGGAGTTAAGACAAACTTTATACAATATATTTCTAGAGAGAAGAGAACCGAGAAGTAACAGACAACGAGGTGTAGTCACCTAAAGACATTATTACACTACCAATACTTTTACTCTCACCAATTCAGTCTCCGCAGAACTTTTACGAACAAAACTAGATTAAAAAAAAAAACTAATAGTATAGCAAACTAAAAAGCATTAAATGTTACCAATTTTATCTAACCGGTAGGAGTACAAACATTAGAAACAAAGTCATAAGACTCAGAAAATGAGTAAATGCAAACTATACATGATGATGATCGTAACAGGAATAATAACATGATTTCATTCAATTGTGATAGACTCACGAGTCTATCAAATTGTGGCTGAAACCTGAATAACCAAGGAAAACCATAACAAGAACATCAAGAAGAAATAATATAACTACAAATGAAACAAGCATTATTCAACCTATAGACCAAGTGTAACAAATCATCATCAATCATCGGAAACAAAGTTAGAAGAAAAACATAAAATAAGTAAGTTTAAACTGAACCATTTGATTTGGATTAGAAATTACCATATACTAAGTAACTTTTAATAGGAATTCATCTTCCTTCATGGAGAAAGTATGCTAATAAGGATAAATCCGTACTATACTTTATTTTAAAACAAGAAAGAAACTTAAGCAGAGGCAATATGCATAATTTTGAAAGATATTCCAGTTCTTATAATGGAAACATGAGGAAGAAGATATATTCTAAAGTCTTAAAAAGGCAGTGAAAGAATAACCTGAAAGTCTTATGTTGATTTTTGAGAACTGGAGAACAGCCGCCTGCAAAGAATATGTGATGTTAGAATATCTATGTAAGTTGTTTAATACTCCTAATGTTTACACAACATGAATTTATTAAACGACATAAAACCAAAAAAGAAGAAGATTAAGCTTAAAAGAAGTAGTACAACGAAACATAAGATATAGAAGAAATAGAAATTCACATACCTTATCTCACATATGCAGAATAAAAAAATCCACAAGCTCCATGGATGTCATACTTCTGCCTATTGATACTGAAGAGTTAATTTTAAGCACGTCAAAGGGTTAAGAAATTACCTGATTTACATCAATAGAGGCATTTGTTTTTGGGTCAGATGACTAAACCCCAAAATCAATGGGAATCTCATTTGACATAAGTGACTAGGAACCCATTTAAAAGTCCTGGACTGTCTCATTTTTTTTCTACCATCAAGGACATGGACATGAGAGGTAATTTTGATTACTTCGTATGGGACGAGGCATTTGTTTGCAGCCCGATGACTAGGAATCCAAATTGGGACTAACATATTCACTCAAAGGGACAAGGACATTGAGACAGATAAGTTTGATTACCTCGAGACCATGCATTTTTCAGCTTGATGAATATGAGCATGGGGAATTTATAAAATCTGGGCAGTCTCACTTCTGTTACACCAGTCTCACTCTCGTTATACCATCAGGAACATAGTCATCCTGAGCCAATTAAACCAGCCTGATATAAAACATTAAGTGCAAATTCAGAATCCAAACCAAATTCAAGCTAACATGTCCCAAATCAAAAGCATGAATTAAGCTTTTTAAGGAATGGTTAAAACTATTGGTAATGAGAATCACCTCATTAGCTCCAAACTCCACAGAAGAAGTCTTTGGTTTGTAGAAAGTTCAAGCTAATAGGTCCACAAATTGAGCAGCCTGCAGTTTTCACAAATGGAGATCTTTCCTTGAAAACTCAATTAATACGAAGCAGCAATTACAAGTAATTAAAGTTCATACCTATTGAACGAGCATATCCCATGTCATTAATTGGAGCATTCTCCAGAATCCAATACTTTGATACTGTAGCAAAGTCTACCCGCTTCAGAACAGTTCCTTGAGTTGGTCAAAACGTAATTCAGAGGAATCCCCCTTTTCTGCCATATGTATCTGACATTAAACTCCTTCACAGACATAGTTGGAGTTACACATAGGCTCTGCCTTGAATGATCCGTTGCTCTATTTCAGGAACTAAAACTGCATCAAAGGGAAGTCACATAAAAGATAAAGAAACAAAGTCGACGCACAGTGTAATCTATTGAAGACTAAATATTTTAGACAAAGAGAATCAATCAATAAACGATGAAACTTAGAGAATCAGTAATCAAAAACCCTAGAATTGAGAATGCAATTCCTAATTCTAACACTTCGCTTCCACAGATCAGAGAATCAGTAATCCCTAGATTATGTTTCTTATGAAATCCACGAATTTGAAATCAATTTCACAGAGAAGAATCTAAATTTCAAAACAGAACGATGAAAAATAATTAACAAGAGAGCAAAAGAAACCTACCGATTCAAGCCTTCGTCCTCCGATAATGAAATCGAACCATCGCGATCGATAAAAACTCATAAGAATAGTCAATCATCATCATCACCACAACACTACCGATTGATTCCTCCATTGTTGCTTCCATACTTAAGCAATGAAGCCATAGAACTAGAGCCAACGTGAGAGCGAGAGGGGAATGAGAATGAAATTAGGGTTTTGATTCATCGGTTCCTTTGATTAAGAGAGAGCGTTGTGTTGTTTATATGAAAATCGGAATAAATAAGCAGAATATCACTAACGGTCATATAATTGTTTGGGCTTAAATGACGTTGGCGGTTTAAGACGGTCCAAAGATATGTTTAAGTGCGGTTCATCTTTTAAATTGATTCAAATTTTCATATACTATATGGAGACAAAGATGATAGACAACTAAAATCTCCTGAAAATTAAGCTCTAAGATCAAAAAAAAAAAAGAATACACTATACACAAAAGAGTTAACTATAAATTTTGAAGATATGAAATTTGTTAAGATCACTCTTTTTTTTGAATTTAATGTTAAATTATATTCAAAAAATTTTTTTATCGTTTTTACAATTTGTGCAACTTAAATTTGAATAATAAAAGTTGAGAGAGCATGTTAGACACCTCTAAAATTTGAAAGAAAAAGACTAAAAATTTTGAAATTTTGAAAGAAAAAGATTGCAGCCACCTTTGGAAACCTTTATCGTATCGTCTATCCCCCGACTATTGAATTGGTTTTTGATTTGTCTATCCACGCAGCCAATAATCGTTGTTGCCGTGTTTGCTACCTCGCAAGGTTTACCTCCATTCCGTTCCTTCCAGAGTGTTTAAGACCACTCCTTTAACCTAACCATAATATTAAACAAACCAACCAAGGATGATAAAAGTCTATGAAGCAACTTTTGAATATCCAATATATGGTTTGATGGTAGGTATTTTGTTTCTCCGTATTTTTACAACCCTTTGTCAGAGAAGCGGTAGATTTGGGTGGTGAACTTTTCTCTTGAACCGGTGGTGCCTTCCTCGTCTTATTTACTTGTCTCGGCTTTGACGGCTTCATCCACATCGGAGAGTTGCTTTATGTCAAATTTTCTCATTATTTTTACCTTTATAGGATATCTTTACTTATCTATGTATTTCTGTAAACTATGGTCAATGATTGTACGTTGATGGTGCTGAAATTGGATGTTCTATGTCAACACACTTTCGATATTTTACGACTAAGTTTGCTACTGGATGCTTTTGCAAGGTCTTACAATTTTGCATCACTTAGTAATTGTTTCTAATCGATAAGATAATGTTTGGAGTTTATGAAATTGCCTACCTTATGTTTTTAGGATTATGTGGTAGATAATAAAGAAAGAATAAGTCAGACAAGTCTGAAGTCTATGTGGAGAAGTCTCACACAACTGGCACATATTCATTGATCAGTGAGCATAGAGGCTTATATAGGATAAGAAGACCGAAGAGTTTTAAAGTCAAGAACTAAACTCCAAAAACTTATTTTGTTTTTTTTTTTTAAATTTTCTTTTTAAAGACATACGTAGAAGCCAGCCATTTACTTACTTACCGCACACACAAACTGAAAAAGTGATTATGATTCCACAACAATCTTATTGCTTCTCCGGGATTGTTGTTACGTTTTCTTCCCTCTTTTTGGTTTTCTTCGTTCTACACACATTTGCTTCTCCTAAGCTTCATTATTGCCGCCATGACCAGAGGGATGCTCTTTTGCAGTTCAAACACGAGTTTCCGGTCAATCAATCCAACCTAGATCCTAAATTTCCATCGTTGATGAGTTTATGGAACAAGACCAGTGATTGTTGTTATTAGAAGGGTGTCACGTGCGATGCTAAATCTGGCGAGGTGATTTCACTTTACCTTAATACCGTCTTCCTCAACAATTCTTTGAAACAAAATAGTGGTCTTTTTAAACTCCGATATCTTCAAAAGCTAAACCTTGAAAACTGCTATCTCTATGGAGAGATTCCTTCTTCCTTAGGAAACCTTTCTCATCTCACGAAACTCAATCTTGTCTCCAATAGATTCGTAGGTCAAGTTCCAAATTCAATTGGAAACCTAACCCATCTTAGGCACCTAGACCTTAGTGAAAACACATTAAGTGGTGCTATTCCTACTTCATTTACCAATTTAACGGAACTTTTCATGCTCGACCTTCATGATAACTACTTCGAATCAGAGCTCCCACCTCACATGAGTGGACTCCGCAACTTGCAGACTTTTGCTGTGAGTGGAAACTCATTTTTCGGGCCTTTTCCTACGTCTTTGTTCACTATTTCTTCGTTACAAAGAGTTAATTTAGGGACATATAGACTTTGGGAATACAACTTTATCTCCTAGGCTTATTGTTCTGAACCTTGGCGATAACAAATTTGATGGTGCAATCCCTGAATCAATATCTAAATTTTCAAATCTCAAAGCAATTAGTCTTACAAACAACAATTTCATTGGACTAATCCCAAAATCTGTATCACATTTACTCAAACTAGTTGTCCTTGATCTTTCTTATAATAAGATGGAAGGAATAGTACCAGGCTGCTTATCAAGATTGTCAGTGTTGTCGCTTTCTTACAACTCTTTTAGTAGTATTGGAGAGTCATTAGAAGTTTCAGATAGAGCTCAAATGCGTGTGTTGAGTCTTGAGTCAAATTCATTTCAAGGACCATTTCCCCGTTGGATATGCAAGCTTAGATCTTTAGAGCTCTTAGATATGTCCAATAATAGCTTCAGTGGCTCAATTCCTTCATGCTTAAGGAATGCCACCAATAACCTTGAAAGGCTTATTCTACATAATAACAATTTTAGTGGAATCCTTCCTGATATGTTTGTTGGCGCTACTACTTTAAAAACACTTGATGTTAGGCGCAACCAATTGGAAGGAAGACTTCCAAAATCCTTAATCAATTGCAAAGTCATGAAACTTTTGAATGTGGAGAGCAACAACTTCAAGGACAAGTTTCCATCTTGGTTGGGTTCTGTGTCATCTTTAAACGTTGTCATCCTCCGATCAAACCAATTTTATGGGTCTCTGTATCATCGCCACGTAGCCCTTGGGTTTAGAAACTTAAAAGTTATTGATGTCTCACATAACAACTTCACTGGAGCCTTGCCAACTTTCTACTTTTCGAAATGGCGTGACATGGCCACATCAAACGCACTAGATTATGACATGTACATGGAAGATTACATCAGTCATATGGGTAACTACCAAGATTCAATGGATATGGTGCATAAAGGAGTAGAGACAGAGTTTGAGGGGGTGAGAAAAGACTTCACAGCCATTGACTTTTCAGAAAACAAATTTTATGGAAAAATCCCCGAATCTATTGGATATTTGAAGGAATTGTGTGTACTCAACTTGTCTGGTAATGCATTTACAAGCAATATACCTCCATCATTGGTACATTTGAGAAATCTTGAAGCGTTAGACCTATCCCGGAATCAGCTGACTGGTCAAATTCCTCAAGATCTTGGTACCCTCTCTTTTCTATCAGTCATAAACTTCTCCCACAACAATCTGGAAGGTCCATTACCACGAGGCACACAGTTTCAAAGCCAAAACTGTTCTTCATTCATGGACAACCTCAAACTCTACGGTCTAGATGAAATCTGTGGAAAACCGCATGTCCCAAATCTTATACCACAAGAACCAGAGGAATTGTCGGAGTCTAAAGAATAAGTGATTCACTGGATAGCAGCGGCAATAGCGTATGGGCCTGGTGTTTTCTGTGGATTGGTGTTTGGACATATCTTTGTTTCACACCCGAATGAGTGGTTCATGGAAAAGTTCGGTAGAAACAAGACCAGAGCAGTCATCAGAAGTGCTCGTTGAACACTTTCGCTTGTCCTCTTAATTATAAGCATTTGTGAAGTTTGTAAGAATTTGCTATCAGTGTTCTCTAATAACGCGTTTGTGTTTTGTAATATTCTAAAAATGGTTCTGTAATAAACGTCTTTGACGGATGTGTCAAGAATATTAGATGCCTTGAATGTCGTTACGTATACGAAGACTTCCCTAGTCTCCAGTTTGTGTTCCAAATCTCATTTCCCAAACAATCTTGCTTCTTGCACAAGTTACTCATGCATGCTCCCTTATTTCCCTTTGATGTGGCCATTTTCATCTGTGAATCTACACGTTGAGATTACAAGGAAGGAATATTTTTTAGTGATTAAGATTTATATTGATATATTGTATAGTACTTAACGATTTTGATTGTGAAATTCCAGAAATATATACTTATATATACGCCTTAAGAATTAATGTATGATATTTGTATACTAATTTTCAGAAATATTTAAGGGTAACTACAAGAAAATATCGTTATATACGAACGGTGTCTAAAATTTTAAAATGATTTAATCCAAATTTTCAGCAAATATGAGCGATTAATACAAATTTCAGAACAATTGAGAAGCTAAAAAAAATATTTTTAAAGAATTTGTAGAATTTTAGAAAGTCTTTTTTTTTCATTTCAATATTGACTCTTTATTCCAATCAATAATAGTGTCTCTTTCATTAGTGTCTTGTTTTATAATTAACCTCCACCATATAAAAAAAAGTTTTCTAGGGTTTTAATTAGGTTCATCAAGCTTTGCTTGATATACCCACATACACGTTTACATTATAAGATGGGTTTGAATTCATCTTCTTCTTTTTTTTTTTGTATTTTAATTACTGCCTCTTGCCTTCTTTCTTATCGTTAGATTTTCTATCGAATATTCTGGAAAAAAACTATCACCAGTAAATGACTCTAGATCGACCTTCATGGTTTCTAAATGAAATCGTCACTTTCGATATAACCAGTACTAAACTACCGTTATAGGCCTACAAATTTACATTATTTTTCTTCATTAAGAGTAGTTTGCACTATATACGTACACCGTTCATTTGACACGACATATCAGATGCATGCATGCATTATTTTATTTTTAGAATTTTGCATGCATACACCTAGCTTGTTTTTTTTTTTTTTTATTCATTACAATTCTATTGACAAATTGGTAGATTGTAATAAGCTTGTTTTTTTAATGAAAAATGACGCAATAGTTACTTATGATATAGTAGTACGTGAAATTTCATAAGAAATTTTCTTGGGGATGTAAATTGAGAAATATGTCCATTTCATAATTAAAATTAAAAGGTAGTGATTCGTGTTACACTAAAATAACTTGTGTTCACACATGCAAGAAGTTGTTTCCTTGTATAAACCAAGTCCGTTCCAATCCGCATTCACACTTGACCTTTCATGTGAAAGCACAAACTCATATAGTCCTTTGAATCTAGTAATAATCGCAGATGAACGTCTAGTAATGTTAAGTTCGTATATAATCTTTATAAAAAAAAAGAGATTAGCTTTCAATTCTGTAACCAGGGTTCTTTTTAGTGACGATTTTTGAACAATTAACACGACCTAGAAGCTCAGTAATATATGAGCTTAGAATTCAGAGGTTCCTCCTGCTTTTTTTCAAGACCTTCTTATTAGGAACATATATTGTTTAGAATAGTAATCGAGAGATAAAGAACTCGACAAGGTAGGTCAATTCAAGATAGCAAGAAAGAAGAGAGAACTAAACAAGGTCGGTCAAGTCATGAGAGTTTGTGGTGGAAGGAATGAATTAATTTTCAAATTTTTATTTGGCTCTTTAGGGCACAAATCACGGATCATACATAATCACAGAGGAAAAGAAGATTCATGAGTTTAGACGCCATATTTTTCCAAAGTCAAGAACCAAACTCCAAAATTGATCTCTTTTGTTTTTCCTATTTAAAGAGAGTTGCATAAGCCATACTCAAATAACCTACAAACACCACAAAAACTAAAGAAAAAAAAAGTTACAATGATTCGTCGCCAGTCTTATTCCTTATATGGGATTGTTGTTACCATCTTTTTCTTCTTCTTGTTTGCTTCTCCTACGCTCCAGTTTTGCCGCCATGACCAGAGAGATGCTCTTTTGGAGTTCAAAAAGGAGTTTTCTGTAAGTTATATGAGTTCTTGGAACAATAGCATTGACTGCTGTTCTTGGGAAGGTGTCACGTGCAATGCCAGATCTGGTGAGGTGATTTCACTTTACCTTGATAATGTCTCTCTCAACAACACTATGAAACCAAATAGTGGCCTTTTCAAACTCAATTATCTTCAAAGCCTAACCCTTAGAAAGTGCAATCTTTATGGGGAGATTCCTTCTTCATTAGGAAACCTTTCTCAGCTCATTTATCTTGAACTTTCCCAAAATGAATTAGTTGGTCAACTTCCAACTTCAATTGGAAACTTGACCCAACTAAGCTCCTTGAGCCTCACTGATAACCACTTAAGTGGAAAGATTCCTGTTTCATTTGCCAATTTAACAAAACTTTCTACTCTTCACCTCACTAATAACTACTTTGAATCCGAGCTCCCACTTGAGATGCGTAGACTCCACAATTTGGAGTATATTTTTTTGAGCGGGAACTCATTTTCTGGGCCTTTTCCTTCATTCTTGTTCACGATTTCTTCGTTACAAGTGATTTATTCCAAGGGAAACCAGTTCAAGGGACCTATAGAGTTTAGGAATACATCTTCATCATCTAGGCTCCATTCTCTGTCCCTTTCTAGCAACCAATGTGATGGTCCAATCCCTGAATCTATATCTAAACTTTTCAATCTCAACATCTTAGATCTTAGTTTCAACAATTTCATTGGGCCAATACCTAGATCAATATCACAGCTAGTCAACCTCCGTTACCTTGATCTCTCCCATAATAAGTTTGAAGGCGAAGTACCACATTGCTTATGGAGATTGCAAGTGGTGAAGCTTTCTTACAACTCTTTTAGCAGTTTTGGAAAATCATCTCAAGTTTTCGCAGGAACAGAAATGAATTTGTTGAGTCTTTTATCGAATTCATTCCAAGGACCATTTCCCCACTGGATCTGCGATCTTACATCGTTAGTTTTCTTAGATATGTCCATCAATAACTTTAGTGGCTTGATTCCTTCATGTTTAAGGAATAACACTAATCTTGAAGTCCTTAATCTCGGATACAACAGTTTCAGTGGAACTTTTCCTGATATGTTTGTCAATGCTACAAATTTAAAGACACTTGATATTAGCTGGAATCAGTTGGAAGGAAAGCTTTCAAAGTCCTTGATAAATTGCAAAGCTATGAGACATTTGAATGTGGGAAGCAACAAATTCAAGGATAAATTTCCATCTTGGTTGGGCTCTCTACCATCGTTAAACGTCCTCATCCTCCGATCAAATAAATTCTATGGGCCGCTATATGATCGCCAAGCCTCCATAGGGTTTCAAAGCCTAAAAGTCATTGATATCTCACAAAATGACTTCAGTGGAACCATACCAGCTTTCTATTTTTCCAGTTGGAGTGCCATGGCCACATCACAATACGACAACATGTACATGGAAGATTTCATGGTGTATGTTGCAACCTACCGTAATTCTATGGAATTTGTGCACAAAGGAGTAGAAACAGAATTTTCAAGAATCCGAGAAGACTTCATAGCCATTGACTTTTCAGGAAACAAATTTGGTGGAAAAATTCCAGACTCCATTGGATTGTTGAAGGGGTTGCGTCTACTCAACTTGTCAAGTAATGCATTCACAAGTGACATACCTCAATCGTTGGCAAAGCTGAATAACCTCGAGGCATTAGACCTATCCCGGAATCAACTGTTAGGTCAAATTCCTCGAGATCTTGGTACGCTCTCCTTTTTATCAACCATGAATTTCTCACACAACAAACTCGTAGGTCCAATACCACAAGGCACCCAGTTTCAAAGCCAAAATTGTTCTTCATTCATGAGCAACTCCGGACTCTACGATCTTGAAGGAATATGTGGAAAACCTCCTGCCCCAAATCTTACACCACATGAATGGTCGGAGCCCGAAGAACAAGTGATTAACTGGATAGCAGCCGCAATAGCGTACGGACCTGGTGTTTTTTGCGGATTGGTGATTGGACATATCTTCGTGTCACACTCACACAAGCATGAGTGGTTCATGGAGAAGTTCCGGAAAAACAAGCACAGCACAACGGAGTAATCAAAAGCGCTAGTTGAACACTTTCTCTTGTCCTCGTTGTAAGCATAAATCATATGTACGTGTTTGTAATAATTTGTCACAATGTGTTCTCAAAAGCACTCTTTCGTGTCTTGTATTGTTCTATTCCATGGGTTTCTAATAAACATCTTTGAAGCCGTAATCGAACGATATTATTAAGAGTGTTTTTTTTTTCTTTCTAAATGTGGTCGTTCCATAATCGACGTGTTTATGCTTTCAAATTTCAATATACAGCATAGGGGATTTTGGCTAATGCAGCTCTTTCCAAAATTAATTTTTATTGATTTTACTGTTGTGTTGAAAATTTTAAATTATGGTTTCAATAGAATTCTTTTTACAAAAATATATATTTTATTTTGATATATTAATTTCTTATATATGGATATATATATATATATATATATATATATATATATATATATATATATATTTAAATGTTTGTTCACATTCAAAAGTGATGTATAATATATGATTTCTTATGTAGTTTTTTTTTTGTAAGTTTTGGATTTTGTAAGTTTTGGATTTTGTAAGTTAGGCAATTAATATTAAAATAATAAATATGTATTATAATTATTTGCAAATAAATGTGTTTGAGAAAGAAATACAGAGAAAATTTGTGTGGCTTTGATGACATGTTAGCATCATTACATGTTTGGCTCATAAAATTAAAATCAAAATTAAAATAATTCTTATTGGTATTGACATGCAATCACAAACTCATACCATATACCATAAACTCATAATATTGACAGTAAAAAAGAAAAGGAAATATCCTTGGAGCGCAAGCTAGGTCAGCTTAATTCCCATAACGTATCCAAATCTTAGCCGTTACCATAGAACTTATTATATTCATAGCTGTTTCGAAGAACTCAGAGACGAGGAAGAACGAAACCCTTTATTCCAATAATGTATCCAAATCTTAGATCTGTCGTTGTGCAGTGTCACCGTCTCCGCTGCGGCGTTTTGTCACGTCCAGCTCGTCGTGGTTTTTCTTCGCCAACTGGTAGCAAAGGTTCTTAATTTGGACTCTTTTTATATATCTCAGATTTATATATCACTACTTCTCTCGTCCAGCATATATATATGTTAAGTTTTATTCGATGTTCTTTCAGATGAAAAAGCTGTCAAAGAGTATAGAAAGATATATGCAATGTCTCCTGGTTTTGGAGTTATATATGCGACTTTTTGTGTTTGGTGTAATGAAAGAGATTCTTCTTATATTATTTTTTATATAGAAAATACACACACAAAAAAAAAATCATTCGTGATTAATTCTTTTTATTTTTTATTTCTTTCATCTACATAGCAATGTACAAGTTAAACAAAGGCAAGAAAAAGGTCGAATATAGGTTCCGGAGCAAGTGAATTGGTATGTATATAGACTTTTCTCGTGGACTCTCCAATGAATGAATTCAGAGGCAGAGTTTTGTGTTTTAGTCTATATGGTTCTGAATGTTACGTTTTTATTCAGTGAATTTATGTGGTACTTGGTAATTTGGTATGCAATATAACTGAGAATCAGTTAGCAAAAAAAATATAATTGAGAATATATAACCTTGTAATTTGACGGTTTATATTGGCCATTCCATTTCTTGTATGTAAGTTTCGATCTGGCATCTAGAGCTTTGTAATTTAGAGACTCTGGTGGGAAAGTAGTTTAGTGGGACACTTTTTAAATTTTGTTTGAAGTTTTGTATGAAAGGTAATGAACTCGACAAGGTCGGTTAACTTAAGAGAATATGTGGTGTGTCTGTGGTGGATTAGGTAGGCATGTCAATTAGGTCTAAAGCCCGCGGGCTAGTTTGGCCCGGTTCTGAAAAACATCGGGCTCGGGCTTAAATATATATGTCCAGAAAAAATCGGGCCTTTTGGGCTAAGCCCATTCGGGCTAAAGGGTTTTTTGGGCTTAGCCCGGTCGGGCTCGGGCCGGCCCGAAAAGCCCTTATACAAATATATTTTGAATTTTTTGAATATTTTAGTTTGATTAAAAGATTTGATTAATGTTATAGTTTTCATATTTACTTACTAGTCTTACTTATTACTTTTAAAATTTTTATACAAAGCTAAAACTAAATATATATATAAATATCATGATTTTGAAATCATCAAAATATCTATTAAATTTTGACTCTATCTTATACTTTAAAGTATTTTAGTTCCATGTTTTATTGGGTTAAAGTGTAAATAATTTATTTGGCTTTTATTTTTTCTCTTAAATTAAGTTAGTTTTATTGAATATTGATAAGTTATTTAAAATTTGATGCATTATTTTTATAGTAGACCTTTAAATATAGTTTTGAAAAAACTATTATGAACTTAGAAATTGATTTTTTTATCGGTAAATAAAGCTCAAAAAAGCCCAAAAAGCCCTGTAGCCCTGTTAGGGCCGGGCCGGGCTTTGAAATATAGGCTCGGAAATTTTTCGGGCCGGGCTCACATATATGAGGGCTTTACGGGTTTCGGGCCGAGCCGGGCCGGGCTAGCCCGATTGACATGCCTAGGATTAGGTGGCATGAATGAGTCAATGGTTTTTGTGACACAGATCAGTAAGGTGAAAGGAATGAGTCAGTGAACTTTATATTTGAATATTTCTTTTACATTGATTTTTATGATTCATTAAAATATTAAATTATACTTATTTTTCTCACAAAGATTGTTTTACAAACTCAATTCTATTAATCAATTTTTTTAAAAACTCTCTAGATAGATAACAATGAAATCAACTCGCCCGCCACTCAAACTAGTCATGTTTGTGGTGTTCACTAAACCTGTCAAAAAGAAGATATATTGCAATTTGGAATTTGGGAATATATATCAAGCTTAATATAAACTACAAAAAATCCTCATCAATGGTATCTTAGATACTTTCCTATCTTAATTTAGCCTCTAAGATACCATTGATGAGGGTGTCCTAACTACTAAAGTTTATTTATCTCAAACCAACTCAAGCCCTAACTCCTTAATCTTACGGCTACGGTGTGTAGTTATCAAGAATTTTATATGCTTTTTTGGTTATTTAATTATTTTTATTTTTTTATAATTTGTATTTCCCTAATTCATAGAATTACTTAATTCATGCTGCTTTAAAATCTTCCACACGATTATTGTTTTTTTAAGATAATGAAATCGACGAGGTCAAGTCAATAGAGTGTGTGATGGATTAAATTTATGAGGTGGCCGAAGACAGACGAGTTGACGCAAAGTCATTAGAGATCCACAATTGATTTTCTATTTCTTTCTTTTTAAAGAGAGCTATAGAAGCCATAATCATAACCCATCACAAACTACATAAACTAAAAAAAAAAACGTAAATGGTAATAATGATTCCATGCTTTTCTGGTATTGTTGTTACTTTGTATTTCTTCTTCTTTGATTCTGTCGTTCTACACACTCTTGCTTCTCCTACCGTCCATCTTTGCCGCCATGACCAACGAGATGCTCTTCTCGAGTTCAAACACGAGTTTCCTAAAGCAGATATGAAGTCTTCTAGTAGCGCTTACGATATGAGTTCATGGAACAAGAGTAGTGATTGCTGTTCTTGGGGGGCTGTCAAATGCGATGCTAAATCTGGCCAGGTGATTTCACTTGAACTTTTTAACCTCGCTCTCAACAACTCTTTGAAACCAAACAGTGGTCTTTTCAAACTCCAATATCTTCAAAGGCTATCCATTTTAAAGTGCAATCTCTACGGAGAGATTCTTTCTTCATTTGGAAACCTTTCTGATCTCATGGAGCTTACACTTGTGTATAACATATTAGTTGGTCAAGTTCCTGCTTCAGTTGGAAACTTAACCCAACTTAGGTCCCTTACCCTTTATGGAAACGAGTTAAGTGGCAAATTTTCTGTTTTTTTTACCAACTTCACGAAATTGTTCGAACTCGATCTCAATGATAACTACTTTGAACCCGAGATTCTACCCGACATGAGTCAATTCCACAACTTGAAGTTTTTTTATGTGCGTGGAAACTCATTTTCCGGGTCGTTTCCTACATCCTTGTTCACGATTCCTTTGTTAGAGTGGGTTAATCTGGGAGAAAATAACTTCACGGGACCCATAGATTTTGGGAACGTATCTTTATTTTCTAGGCTTCAATTTCTATACCTTGCTGATAACAAATTCGATGGCCGAATCCCTGAATCCATATCTAAATTTCTCACACTCAAAGAATTAGATCTCCATAACAACTCATTTTCTGGGCCTTTCCCTACGACCTTGTTTACGATGCCTTCGTTACAATGGGCTGATTTGGCGAGAAACCAGTTCGAGGGAACTATTGATTTTGGGAATATACTGTCATCGTCCAACCTTGGTGTTCTAGACCTTTCTGATAACAAATTCGATGGCCAAATCCCTGAATCGATATCCAAATTTCTCAAACTCGCAGAGTTAGATCTTTCCAACAATAAGTTAGAAGGCAAAGTTCCAGGTTGCTTACTGAGACTAGAATCGCTGAAGCTTTCTCACAACTCGTTTAGTAGTTTCGGAAAATCATCTCAAGTTATGATGGATCAAGCACAAATGCGTGAGTTGCGTCTTGATTCGAATTCATTCCATGGACCATTTCCCCGCTGGATCTGCATGCTTAGATCGCTGGAGCTCTTAGACTTGTCCAACAATAGCTTCAACGGCTCGGTTCCTCCATGTGTAAGGAGTTTTGTTGAAAGACTTCAAGTGCTTAACCTACGAAAGAACAATTTCAGTGGGATTCTACCAGATGTGTTTGCCAATGCTTTTCATTTACAGGCACTTGATGTTAGTCGCAATCGGTTGGAAGGAAGACTCCCTGAATCCTTGATCAATTGCACATTCATGAGACTATTGAATGTGGAAGTAAACAAATTCAATGACAAGTTTCCATCTTGGTTGGGTTCTCTTCCACGGTTAAGTGTCCTCATCCTACGATCAAACCAATTATATGGGCCAATTAGCTCCACTGGGTTTCAAACATTAAAAGTCATTGATATCTCACATAATGACTTTAGTGGAACCTTGCCCACTTTCTATTTTTCCAATTGGCTTGAAATGAGTCAAATGAATCCATTAAGCTTTGACTCATACATGGGATATTACATCCTTAGCAGTTCAGGTTTTTACATTAGTTCAATGGAAATGGTGCACAAAGGTGTAGATACAGAGTTTGAGAAGATCCGTACAGATTATACATCCATTGATTTTTCAAGCAACATGTTTGATGGAAAGATCCCTGAATCCATTGGCTTGCTGAAAGAATTACGTTATCTCAACATGTCGAATAATGCTTTCACTAGCAATATACCTCAACCATTGGCAAATTTGACAATTCTTGAGTCATTAGATTTATCCCAGAATCAGCTGTCAGGTCAGATTCCTGGAGATCTTGGTGAGCTCTCCTTTTTGTCAACCATGAACTTTGCCCACAACAATCTCGAAGGTCCAATACCACGAGGCACACAGTTTCAGCGCCAAAATTGTTCTTCCTTCATGGACAATCCCAAACTCTCCAATCTCGAGGACGTATGTGGAAAACCTCATGACTCGAATCTTACATCACAGGAATCGGTAGAACCTGAGGAACCAGTTATTAATTGGATAGCAGTGGCAATAGCGTATGGACCTGGTGTTTTTTGTGGATTGGTGATGGGACATATCTTCGTTTCACACAAGCACGAGTGGCTCATGGAAAAGTTTGGTAGAAAAAAGTCCAGAGTTTTCATCAGAAGCGCTCGTTGAACACTTCCTCTTGTCATCTCTCTAAGCATTTGTCAGGCTTATGTACGTGTTTGTAATATTTTGTCACGATATGTGTTCTCCGAAAACTCTTTTCTATGTTGTAATTTTCTAATTTATGTTTTTGTAATAAATTTCTTACGTGGCAGTTTGGGTCATATAGGTTTTTGGAAACTAAAGTGGAAGTGAAATAGAAGCGTACAAATTAGATATGTAAAATCTATTTGAAGAAGGACGATAGAGTTAGTAACAGTGTCTCTAGTCATGAAAATGAGCAAGTTCATATTTTTAGAATTCAGATTGGTTAAAAAGATGACGAACAAGTTGATTCAAGGAAAAGAACTATACTCCAAAATAAAAAATAAATTCTTTGTTATAAGCTGTATAATATTTTTGCTACAATTAGATTAAAAATTATTTGTAGCTAAATTGCAAATTTATTATAATGATCTTTTCAAATTATGTGTGTTGACCTCATCACGTGGCGAGTAGGTAGCCGGTAAGCTATATACGCCGGAGGTGATAGATAAGAGATGGCTTATGAAACACGGCTGCTTTATTGCGCAACCTCATGGAGATGGCTTCGTTTCCTTGTGTTAACCGATCGTGTTGTTTCGAAAAAGAATAATCAAAATAGTTGGAAATTTCGTTTCAAAATAGATTTCTTTAAATTTGTATTTTTCTTTTTCTAAAGTCCACTGATCAGCTAATTAACAAGTAAAAAATATTTTGTCTTTCAAAGATTCCATAACAAGGAACGCAAATGTAGTAAGGCATAGATTTCGATAATTACACTCACCCCAGTAGTATCATTTTCTACCTTATAATACAATTTGTATAATCCTGTAGGATCTCTTTAATTCTTTTTTTGTTTCTTTTACATACTTAACTCTTTTATTCTTTTTTTTTTCAAACCATATTAAACGACGCAGAAAAGTCTAAAACTTTATTACAAAAAAAAAGAGAAACTTAATTAATAAAATGAGCATACGATGTTGTTTCCTCACTTTAACGTGTCATCGGGATTACCGTGACCGTTTCGGGACCTTTGAATATCATATGATTATGAATTATGATTCATGACGACTGACGAATATGATATGAGAGTGACGTACAAAATTTATTAGAGTCTACGTACATCTATCAAAACTGGTTAAGATTGCATGGTGAATCTTAATTACGTGTGAAGTAAGAACGAAACCCTTAATTCTCATAATGTATCCAAATCTTAGATCTGTCGTTGTGCAGTGTTGCCGTCTCCGCTGCGGCGTTGTGTCTTAGTCCAGCTTGTCGTGGTTTCTCTTCTCAAACTTGTAGCAAAGGTCACGTTCTTTGATCTCAGATATTTGTTAAGTTCGCGCGTGAGCATATATGTTAAGATTATTTCGGTGTTCTTTCAGATGAGAAAGCTGTCAAAGAGTATCGAAAGATATATGCAACGTCTCCTGGTTTTGGAGTTATATATGCGGCTTTTTGTGTTTTGGGGTAATGAAGAGATTATTCTTGTATTATTATTTTTTTATAGGAAATACACAAAAAGAAAAAAGAAAAAAATTCGTGATTAGTTTTTTTTTTTGTTAGAGTTATATGTTTGTATATAACCGTTACATGTCTTTACACATTTCTGGGTAGATTAGTCTTTCTATTATCTATATGATTAGAGTTATCATTTGTATATATACTAAGCCTCCTTGGCTAATGATCAATAACAGAGAATTTCTTTTATACGCCGCTATGGTTCTCTGACATGGTATCAAAGCCAAAAGCCAAAATTATACAAAACTTTTTGGTTTATTTCGATCCTTGATCTTGTTTCATTTTTTTTCTTCTTCTCTCTAGATCTTCTCTGCAAATCGTTTTGTTTTGTATCATGAGTGAAGAGATGGCAATGGCTAGAGTTCAAAATAAGACACGCCGTACAATAGATCCGTATGATTTGTCTTCTGGAGACAATCCTGGTAATGTTATCTCTCAGCCTCTTCTTCGTGGACCTAATTATGCTGAGTGGTCTACCAACATTCGTCTTCCTCTCATGGCGAGGAAGAAATTCGGCTTTGTGGATGGGACAATTCCAGAACCTTCTCCCAATTCAGCGGATCTTGAAGATTGGGGCGCAAACAATGCCATGGTGATTTCTTGGCTGAAGTTGACGATTGATGAGAATCTCAGGACGACTCTCTCCAATCATGAGAATGCTCATGATCTCTGGAAACATATTAAACAGCGTTTTTCAGTCCAAAATGGCCAACGTGTTCAAAGGCTTAAAGCTGAACTCGCTAATTGTAGTCAAAAGGGACTTACGATGCAAGATTATTATGGGAAGTTGACTCAGTTATGGAGGAGTTTGTCTGATTACCAACAAGCAAAAACAGTGGAAGAGATCGCTAAAGAGAGAGAGGAAGACAAACTTCATCAATTTTTGATGGGGCTTGATGAAACGATCTATGGAGCTGTGAAGTTCTCCTTATTGTCTCGTGTTCCTTTACCTACACTTGATGAGGCATATCAGATTCTAACGCAAGACGAGGATGCCAAATCTGCTGGTCGTATTCTTGTTAATCGTGTGGAAGAAATGAGTTTTGCTGTTCAAACTCAACCTTCATCGAGATCGGCTCCGACTAATCGTACTCGTCCTGTGTGTGCTAGCTGTGGGAAAACAGGTCATCTTGCTGAAAATTGTTTTCGAACAATTGGGTATCCGGATTGGTGGGTTGAACGGGCTGCTTCATCTTCACGCTCACGTTCAAACTCATCATCTACACATCAAGCGTCTTCTGCGGGGAAAGGCCGTGGAAATACGACAGCTCGGGCTCACGCCGTTGTTGCAGCTGCACCTAACACTACGACGGTTGTTCACCAAGCTAATTCGGTGTTAAGTCTTGCTGATCGTGTTGGCCTTATTGGGATTTCTAATGCACAATGGGAGAGCTTGAAGCTGGTTCTTGATGAACGTGACAAAACTTCCACAACACTTACTGGTAAGATTCCGATCACCTCTTGGATCATTGATACAGGTGCATCACACCATATGACGGGTTCTATCTCCACCTTGGATAATATTTGTACTATGCCTCATGTTCTCATTAAGCTTCCAAATGGTGAACATGTTATGTCTATTCAACAAGGAACAGTTCAGTTGGGTGCACATTTGAGTCTTCAAGATGTGTATATTTTGTTGATGGTTTAGACTGCCTCTTGATTTCAGTTTCACAGTTGGCAAGAGATAGTGGCTGTGTTTTCCAGATTACTGATACATTGTGTGTGATCCAGGACCGCATTACCAGGATGCTGATTGGGTCGGGGGAGCACCATAATGGTTTGTATTTCTTTCAGAGTATGGATGTTGCAGCCGCGTTGCATACGACAAAGATAACTTCTCCGGAGTTATGGCATCAACGCTTGGGACACCCGTCTTCGAAGGCTTTGGAAACTTTATCGTTTTCTGGTTTTAAGTAGTAGTTCCAAGTTTGATCACAAGGCATGTGATATTTGTATTCGCTCCAAACAGTGTCGTGACACATTTCCGACTAGTTTGAATAAAACAACTCGTGTTTTTGAACTTGTTCACTGTGATCTTTGGGGACCATATCGGACTCCCGCGTTGTGTGGTTCTACATATTTTCTCACTATTCTCGACGATTTCTCACGAGCACTTTGGATTTATCTTCTTCCAAATAAACAAGTCGCACCAGAGAATTTGAAAATTTTCATAGCTATGGTTGAAAGACAGTTCTGTAAACAAGTGCAAAGCATCCGTAGTGACAATGGAACTGAGTTTATCTGTCTCACTCAGTATTTTCGAGAAAAAGGAATTATCCATGAGACATCATGTGTTGGTACTCCCCAGCAAAATGGTCGTGTAGAAAGGAAGCATCGTCACATACTTAACATTGCACGAGCGTTGCGTTTTCAAGCCTCTTTACCGATTGAATTTTGGGGACAAAGTGTCTTGGCAGCAGGATGCATTATTAATCGCACACCGGCAGCTCCTTTAGCCGGTAAGACTCCATCTGAGCTGCTTTATGATCGTCCTCCCCCTCTCTCACATCTTCGTGTTTTTGGTTGTCTTTGTTATGTTCACAATCAACATCAGCGGGGTGATAAGTTTGCAAGCCGCAGTACACGTTCTCTGTTTCTTGGCTATCCATTTGGTAAGAAAGGGTGGAGAGTTTATGACTTAGAAACTGGGAAGGTCTCTGTTTCACGTGATGTTATATTCTGTGAAGATCAATTCCCATATGCATCTCTGGTGGATAATGTTTCTTCTCACTCTCATTCTTCCCCTCCTTCTACATTTGTGGTTGATGATGACTTCGAAACTCCACCCGTGAATCATGTTGATGATCCTGTTCTTTCATCGCCGGCAGATGTGCCTGAACCGATCGATCACTCGGTTGTACCGATCGATTGCTCAGTTGGATCGATCGATCCTTCAGTTGGACCGATCGATACGGTTCCTTCGACTGCAATTCCGACAAATGAGCAACAGTCATCTTCTCTCCCGTCTTATGTGCCTACGAATGCCTCTATTCCTGGTACATCGTTGTCTTCTTTCCCACCTGCAGACGTAACTTCAACAAACACGGATGCACCTATTGTTTCTCTTCGTCGTAGTGAGCGTGTGCGTAAACCTCCCGAGAAATTTAGTGACTATGTTTGTCCCACAATCAAGAATCCAGCCACTGCTCACATGGTTGCTCCCGAGAGTGATTGTCTATATCCACTTGACAATTACTTGTCTTCTTCACGGTTCTCTGCTTCTCATTGTGCGTATCTCCATGCCATTACGAGCACAACGATACCAAAGACGTATGCACAGGCTGTTCTTGATGAAAATTTTCGCCAGGCTATGCGTTCCGAGATTGATGCTTGTGAAGAAACGCAAATGTGGACTGTGGAAGAATTACCTCCTGGAAAGAAAGCAATAGGTTGTAAATGGGTATACACCATCAAATACAAATCCGATGGTACCATAGAACGACATAAAGCTAGGTTGGTGGTTCTTGGAAATAAACAAATTGAAGGAGAGGATTATGACAAAACTTTTGCTCCGGTTGCGAAGATGACTACAGTTCGTATGGTTATTGAAGTGTCTGCTGCAAAGAATTGGGAAGTGCATCAGATGAACGTACATAATGCTTTCCTCCATGGTGATTTGACTGAGGAGGTTTATATGAAATTACCCCCTGGATTTCAATCAAGTAAGCCCTATCAAGCTTGTCGTCTTCACAAATCTCTGTATGGTCTTCGACAGTCCCCTCGATGTTGGTTCGAAAAACTGACGACCTCACTTTGCGACTATGGTTTTACTCAATGTACTACAGACTACTCGTTATTCACTATGCACAGTCATAATTCTCAACTAAATGTTCTAGTGTATGTTGATGATCTTGTCATTACTGGGAGCTCACCGGCATTAATTCAGAAATTTAAAGATTATCTTAGCTCGTGTTTCCGGATGAAAGATTTAGGGGTTTGCAAGTATTTCTTGGGGATTGAAGTTGCTCGCAGTCCTTCCGGTATATATTTATGTCAGCGTAAATATGCTCTGGACATTATTTCTGAAGTTGGTCTTCTTGGAGCACGACCAGTTGCGTTTCCCCTTGATCAGAATCATAAGTTGAGTGTGTCCAAGAGTGCCGATTTTCCGGAACATTTTTTGTTTCTTTCATATACATTAGCGATATACAAGTTTAACAAAGGCAATAAAAATGTTGAATATAGGTTCCGGAGCAAGTGAATCGGTATGTATATAGTAACTTACTATTAGTAAGCAAGTGAATTGGTATGTAGCTTGAGACTTTTCTCGTGGACTCTCCAATGAATGAACGAACTCAGAGGCAAAGTTTTGTGTTTTAGTCTATGGTTCTGAATCCTGATGTTACGTTTTTATTCAATGAATTTATGCAATATAACTGAGAATATATAACCTTGGTTCTTAGTGTTTCTCTATTATAACGTATCAACTTGCTGTTTGACAATGTTTATATCGGCTTTTTCATTTCTCGTATGTAAGTTTCGATATGGCATCTAGAGCTCTAATTTAGAGACTCTCTGGTGGGGAAGTAGTTTAGTGGGACACTTAGCTTGTTAATTTTTGTTTAGAATTTATGAAATTTGCTAGTTCACGTTATATACATATATAGGGTTGTCGCATTATTCAGCCCTCTACTTATCGCTTTCTCAGCATTTCACCCCAAACTTTTCGGCTCTTAAAACAACATCACAAACAACTTTTTTCTACATAAAACATACTAAACTTTAATTTTTATACAATTTCCTACGCCTCCAATTAATCAGATGATGACGATCATTAAACCGATTTAACCAATAAAATCGCGTTTTACATGATTGCGATTAGGATAATCCGAGTACAACCATTATTCGATACTAGACGACGTTGTTTTCTTTTTCTTTTTTAACATCGACTAAATCAATTTGAGATCTAGGTTTGTTCTTCGTTGAAGCAATCAAAATTCCAGAAAACGATATGAGCTCTTCGGGTTCAAACCTTTATCATCGTCAAGCTTCTCGTCCTGGTGTTCCAGTGAAATGTTGGTGTGGCGAAGATGTAACTACATTTACGTCGAAGACGAAAAAAGAATCCATACCATACCGGTGTTTCTACCGTTGCTCAATTGCTTTGCAAGTACAATAGTAATTTTTAGTTGAATTGTGGGTTTGAATTGGTGATGGAACTGTTTTAATTTACTGTTCGTTATCGAATTCGTTTTTTGGAATTTTGATTGCTTCAGCGAATAACAAACTTTGATCTCATATTGATTTAGTTGATGTTAAAAAAGAAAAAGAAAACGACGTTGTTTAGTATCGGGTAATGGTTTGTACTCGGATTATCCTAATCGCAATCATGTAAAACGCGATTTATTGGATAAATCCGGTTAATGATCGAAATTATCGATTTCAGTTGGAGGCGTAGGAAATTGTATAAAAATTAAAGTTTAGGATGTTTTTTGTAGAAAAAAGTTGTTTGTGATGTTGTTTTAAGAGCCGAAAAGTTCGGGGTGTAATGCTGAGAAAGCGATAAGTAGATGGCTGAATAATGCGGCAACCCTACATATATATCCAGAATAGTATGAAAGATTGTTTTACAAGACTACAACATATATTAAACTTAATCTATTATTTAGAAAAATCAACATTTTTAAGATCTCTGTTGATAGATAACAACGTTTCATCCATTAGTTCACGTTTCACACATAAGATGAGACTAATATACATGTACAAAATTCCATCTACGGTAGATGAAAAAAAGTTCAAATGAGACATTTAGTCGAACACATATATGATCTACGTACGTACAAGACTACAACATATACTAAACTTAGTCTATTATACTAAGCATATATGATCAAAAACTAATGAATATATCATTTGACAATACTACAAAAGCTAACTACCGCAGTTTATAATCATCACAAACCAAGTCAAGCCCTAGCGTGACTCCTTGTACTTTTATATGCTTTGTTGGTTATTTCGTGTTTTTTTTTCCACACGAAATGATATTAAAGATAATTAAATCGACAAGCGTCAAGTCAATAGAGTGTGTGATGGATTAAATTTATGAGGTGGAAGACCCAAAGTCATTAGAGCTCTACAATTGATTTTTCTGTTTCTTTCTTTTTAAAGAGAGCTGCAGAAGCCATAATCAGAACCCATCACAAACTAAAAAAAAAGTAATAATGATTCCATGCCAATTTTATTGCTTTTCTGGTATTGTTATTACCTTGTATATCCTCGTTCTACACACTTTTGCTTCTCCTACCGTCCATCTTTGCCGCCATGACCAACGAGATGCTCTTCTCGAGTTCATACACGAGTTTCCTAAAGCAGATATGAAGTCTTCCTCGAATGATGATTACGATATGAGTTCATGGAACAAGAGTAGTGATTGCTGTTCTTGGTGGGGTATCACGTGCGATGCTGAATCTGGCCAGGTGATTTCACTTGAACTTATAAACGTCGCTCTCAACAACTCTTTGAAATCAAATAGTGGTCTTTTCAAACTCCCGTATCTTCAAACGCTAATCCTTTCTAATTGCAATCTCTACGGAGAGATTCCTTCTTCATTTGGGAACCTTTCTCATCTCATCCAACTTCACATTTCGGTTAATAAATTAGTTGGTCAAGTTCCAGTTTCAATTGGAATTTTAACCCAACTAAGAGACCTCACACTTTACGGAAACAAGTTAAGTGGCAAATTTTCTGTCTTATTTGCCAATTCTACACAATTGTTCACACTCGATCTCAGTTATAACTACTTTGAACCCGAGCCTCTTCCCGACATGAGTCGATTCCACAGCTTGAAGATTTTTGAAGTGAGCGGAAACTCATTTTTCGGGTCTTTTCCTACATACTTGTTCACCATTCCTTCGTTAGAGTGGGTTAATCTGGGAGAAAATAACTTCACGGGACCCATAGATTTTGGGAACGTATCTTTATTTTCTAGGCTTCAATTTCTATACCTTGCTGATAACAAATTCGATGGCCGAATCCCTGAATCCATATCTAAATTTCTCACACTCAAAGAATTAGATCTCCATAACAACTCATTTTCTGGGCCTTTCCCTACGACCTTGTTTACGATGCCTTCGTTACAATGGGCTGATTTGGCGAGAAACCAGTTCGAGGGAACTATTGATTTTGGGAATATACTGTCATCGTCCAACCTTGGTGTTCTAGACCTTTCTGATAACAAATTCGATGGCCAAATCCCTGAATCGATATCCAAATTTCTCAAACTCGCAGAGTTAGATCTTTCCAACAATAAGTTAGAAGGCAAAGTTCCAGGTTGCTTACTGAGACTAGAATCGCTGAAGCTTTCTCACAACTCGTTTAGTAGTTTCGGAAAATCATCTCAAGTTATGATGGATCAAGCACAAATGCGTGAGTTGCGTCTTGATTCGAATTCATTCCATGGACCATTTCCCCACTGGATTTGCAAGCTTGGATTATTGGATTTCTTAGATTTGTCCAACAATAGCTTCAACGGCTCAGTTCCTCCATGTGTAAGGAGTCTCGCTGTATCACTTAGAGTGCTTAATCTACGAAACAACAATTTCAGTGGGATTTTTCCAGATGTATTTGTTAATGCTTCTAGATTAATGGAACTTGATGTTAGCCGCAACCGGTTGGAAGGAAAACTCCCTAAATCCCTAATCAATTGCACAAACATGGAATTGTTGAATGTGGAAGGAAACAAATTCAAGGACACGTTTCCATCTTGGTTGGGTTCTCTACAGTTACAGATTCTCATCCTCAGATCAAACCAATTCTATGGGCCATTAATATTCACTGAGTTTCAAACGTTAAAAGTCATTGATGTCTCACATAATGACTTCAGTGGAACCTTGCCTACTTTCTATTTTTCCAATTGGCTTGAAATGATTCAAAGGAATACATTAAGCCCAGATGATGACCCGTACATGGGATCTAACTTAGTGTATTTCCCCAGGGGTTTTGGTTCTTACACTAGTTCAATGGAAATAGTGCACAAAGGTGTAGAGACAGAGTTTGAGAAGATCCGTGAAGATTATACATCCATTGATTTTTCAAGCAACATGTTTGAAGGAAAGATCCCTGAATCCACTGGCTTGCTGAAAGGATTACGTTATCTCAACTTGTCAAATAATGCTTTCACAAGCAATATACCTCAATCATTGGCATATTTGACGAATCTCGAGTCATTAGATGTATCCAAGAATCATCTGTCAGGTCAGATCCCCCCAGATCTTGGTGAGCTCTTCTCTTTGTCAACTATGAACTTCGCCCACAACAATCTCCAAGGTCCAATACCACAAGGCACACAGTTTCACCGCCAAAATTGTTCTTCATTCATGGACAATCCCAAACTCTCCAATCTTGAGGACCTCTGCGGAAAACCTCATGACTCAGATGATACACCACAAGAACCAGAGGAAGTATTAGAACCTGAGGAACCAGTAATTAATTGGATAGCAGCGGCAATAGCGTATGGACCTGGTGTATTTTGCGGATTGGTGATCGGACATATCTTCGTTTCACACAAGCACGAGTGGTTCATGGAAAAGTTTGGTAGAAAAAAGTCCAGAGCAGTCATTATAAGTGTTCGTTGAACACTTTCTCTTGTCATCTCTCTAATCATTTGTCAAGCTTATGCATGTGTTCTTCGAAAACTCCTTTTTCTGTTGTAATGTCCTTATTTATGGTATTGTAATAAACTACTCTGGTGGCAGTACGTATCTAATTATATATATTGGCTTGAAAATGCATTCAAAAACCTTTTTCAACCTAATAAAATCACTTGGTTAGTACATTGGTTACTATAGCAATGAAGGAGAGTGAGAGTGTCATGAGAGATCTAAATCGACAAGAGAAACGCATATAACTAAATGATCTCACTCACCGTATACGACACTGATATAATTTCCAATATATACATGTTTTCAACAGAAGAGCGTAAAATTGTCTTCTATTTCTTTGTCTTCCAAGACACTGGAGATTGTCTAAACCAGTGTGAGAGGGCGAGCCATCACCCAATCCACATTCACACAACTGGGATTATTCTCCAAATACCGCACCACCCACAATGCAACATTCTAACGAGCAAGCTTCAAAGGGAGCTAGCACAAACTGAAATTATATATAGAAAAATATATGAAAGCACAAACTCGTTTACTCCTTAAAGTTAGTAATAGCAAATGATTAACATACAAAATAACAACCATTGCCTTGTAACACACTCAATACTTCCATCGGCCTTATACTTATGCGATATACCTACTTACTCCATACCTATTTTTCTTCCGAGCAGGTGCAGCTTCGTGCTTAAGATCATTGGATAATGTATGCGTCTTGAGGTTTTACCACCTAAAGTAGGCTCGTTCTTCCCATTTCCTGCAAAATAAACGAATTTTAATATCATTTGTTACCAAAACTGAAATCAAAAGGGTGTATAAAAGAAAAACCTACAACTTTCATGTAAAAACGTTCCACATATTATCAAACTATAGACGTATAATTTTTCAAAAAAAAGTTTTTCTTCTTTCTAAAACTTAGTATTAATTTAAGGGGACAAAAACTGAAAAAAAAAAAGATATTTTTTCCATAGAGACCGACCTAACACTTCTACAATCAAGAACTCGTGAGAGCATAAATCTCTCGTTCATAGTAAAAAGAAAAGACAGTAAATCACTTCCATTCTGATATTTATCTACAAGTAGTAAAATCCTGGTGCTAAATCTTTGCAGCTCCATGAAAATTTAACCTTTTTAATACCAAAGATTTTATATAATGCACTCACATCGCAAAAACTTGAACCGAAAACCAAAATCTCTAGTTATCTTTCTTTTTAACAACCATGTCTAATTAGAATCATGCTCTCAAGCATGCCTTTCATTGTCTCCACTCACATAGAGTATGATTAGAGATTGTAAGACTTGTTATTTAAGAGAGGGAATTGAGTAAATCAATATTCGGTTGGTAGGTGTTTATATATCGATCTAATATGTGCGACGACACTTTCCTGTATGTTCATAATTGTTCAAAAAATATTTCACTTTTTTGTTCTTTTAAAATATTTATTAATAATAACATGTTTTAATGTATATGAAAATAATTATTACTAAGAAACTATATTTTAAAATTCTCCAATAAAAATAGATGATATGTGAAATCCTTGTTTGATTAAATTTCTTTGTTTTCAAATAAACATCGTATAGTGTATGGCCAAATGGCCACAAAAGTTAAAAAAGGATTAACTTCATATATATATATATATATATCAAATCAAATATAAATAATATATATATTTTTAAAAAGATAGTAAATATTATTTACTTAAAAAATAGTAAATATATTTACTTAAAAAAGTTCAAACAATGATATACAAAATTTGCAGAGTACAAATGGTCACACAACATTACAAAGAAAAAAAAATTAGATTAAAAATGTAAGACATTACTTAAATAAAATACATTATTTTGGCTAAAATAGAATTTGATATGAAAAAGAGAGGATATCAGAGAATATCAGACAAGTAGAGTAAAACAAAACAAATCATTTAAGTTCTCTTTATTAGGGGGCCAATCAATGTAATTAACAAATATTATAAATTATTGTTTACCCATAATTTTTTTTCCCTATATTTACCAATAGGAGAAAGATAATTTATAAATATTTATTATAATTTATAATATTTATTTAATGTTATCTTAATTATTTGACCCCCCAAAAAAAGAATATGTATTTTTTTTTTTAAACTGTATTATAAAGTTGGCTGATAGCAAAGGACATAAAAGAGTTCATGAATTATCTCTCTTCCCGTTCCTATGCAACAAAAACGATCAAACAAAATCCTCACTAGTCACGTTTCTAACTAAGACCATATGCTATGGGACTCAAAACACATCTAAGCTGATAAAAAGTGAATCGTGTCTAGTGCCTGTTTTTACGCACACCACACTTTATACATTTCTTCTCATCGTCCCAACTTGTCTCGCTACGATTCAAAAAACATAACATGGTAACAAGTAATCAAGTGTACGCAACCTCACACAAAGCAAATCTCTCCACCCACACATAACAATCCACATCAGAATTATCTCACACGTGGACGGTCACGATCCATCGCATTATATATGCAAAGATAGTTCTCGTCTCTCTCTCCATACAAATACTAAAGAGATAGCGACCTGATGATGCTAGAACTACTAACCAGAGGATGAAGAGACGACGAGCGGCTAAGAAATCTCCGGCGATGGTGACTTTTACCGATTGTAAAGGTTTAGATTCTTGCGAAGAGATGAGAATGGTGAGGAGGTTGATGAAGTTTGAAGAGTTGCCTGAGTATTTGAAAGATAACGAGTTTATACATAACCATTATCGTTGTCAATGGTCTCTTAAAGATACTTTTCTTAGTGCTTTCTCTTGGCACAACGAGACTCTCAATATATGGACGTACGTAAATAATCAAATCTTTCTCATACTTAGTTACATTTGATGTTTTTTTTTGATATTTTTTTATATTGGTTTAGGCATTTATTGGGGTTTGCGATATTTTTGTGGATGACGGTGGTGAGTTGCTTGGAGACGACGGAGCTTAGTCTCGGCGGTGTTTTCAACGGGATGGCCGGGTAAGAACCACCGAGGTTAAGATAGTCATTTTGCTTAAGTGTTTTTAAAAGTTATAACCAAAATTATTGAAACTAGCTTTGTTTGTTTTTGGGGGTATGTGTCTATTGGGACATGACGATAGAGTAAGGATTTGCCTCTCGAGCAATCAGACTTTGCTTCACGTAAGTTTCTTTTGTTTTCTTTTGACATTTTTTTTCATTTTTTAATGTGTATATTTGGGCTTTTCTACTTTCTATTGACAATTTTTAATTGCCGTCTTATCTTATCTTTATGTGACATGTTGAATACAGAAAATATTAGTTTTTAAATTCTAGTTTACTTCTGAAATCAAAGCTAATAATCTTTACATTTTAGTTATTTTTATTTAATTATTAGTGTATTAAATTAAAAGTTATATAAATTGTACATCTAGTATTTTAAATAAAAAAATATATTATGTTTGAAATATGTGTGAAACAAAAGGGTATTTTGATTTTTTAACAAAGTTTTTACATGAAATTTTCTATATTTATTAGTTAAAATTGATTTAATTTACATCAAACTGAAATATCTCTAACTTAGTAAATACATATGATTAATAAACAATATACAATCCGAAAACATTTTATAAGTGTAAACCACATCTTTTTCATTTCATTTTCTTCTTTTTGTGCAAAAATCTTTTTTTTTTTTCATTTCATTTTTCTTTGTGCAAAAATCTTTTATCATTTCTTTTTTATTTTGGCAAAATCTTTTTTTCGTTTCCTTCTTTTTTTTTTTAAAACATCTTTTTTTTCATTTCTAATCATGTAAAGTAGTGATAAAATGCCCCCACCATGTGTTGTTGTTTTCGAAATATTTCTTGGATCTTTTCTCTTCTCTCTTGTGCTTTGAGCCCACCAAAAGATCACATAAAGTTTTGAGAAAAAGAGAATAAAGAATGATCCTTTTCTCATTTCACATGACTAAACTTAAAAAAGATTCCTTCTCTTTAGCAGGATTCGAACGTGACACAACACACCTCATGTCTTAACACTCAAGAAGAAGCTGTTCCGAAATGGCCATGGCTAGTCTACTTAACCGGAGCAATGTGTTGCTTAACCTGCAGCTCTGTTTCACACCTCCTTGCGTGTCACTCAAAACGTTTCAACCTCTTCTTTTGGCGTTTAGACTACGCAGGAATCTCACTTATGATCGTTGCTTCTTTCTTTGCACCAATCTACTACGCTTTCTCCTGCCACCCTAACTTCCGTATACTCTACTTGTTCTCGATCTCATTCCTCGGTGTCCTCGCCATCATCACTCTCCTCTCGCCAGCTCTCTCTTCGCCGAGGTTCAGAGCTTTCAGAGCAAATCTTTTCCTAGCAATGGGATCATCTGCTGTGATACCAGCTACACATGTGCTTTGTCTTTACTGGGATCACCCTAACGTGTTCATTGCCCTCGGTTGTGAGATTGCCACGGGTTTGTCGTATGCTTTGGGAGCAGCGTTTTATGTTAGCCGTGTGCCTGAGAGATGGAAGCCTGGTGCGTTTGATATGGCAGGACATAGCCATCAGATATTTCATGTGTTTGTAGTCTTTGGTGCTCTTGCTCATTGTGTGACCACTCTTCTCATCATTGATTTTTTAAGGGCTACCCCTTCTTGTTAGTGAGCTTTATGCGATTTTACATTCCTATGTATGCGGTCTAATAGCTGGTTTGCATTGAACTGTCCATGGCTATTTTCGTATATGTAACTGAGAGTCTGATTACTTAAGCAGAATGTATGCATTTATTGATTCCTTGGAAGAGAAGAAATCATGAGAAAGGACGAATACAGAGGAAAGCTATAACTATTTATGTGAAGGTTAAGTTGCAAAAGGATGCTCCAAAGGAAATAAAGAGTCTAATAGCAATTCTAGTTTGGAAAATCTGGTTTTGAAGGTTTGTAATAGAATCTGAGGTATTGTTCATCTGTCTAGAACTTCACAGTGTCCTTTTAATGTGGTTAAGCCTTTTAGCTAGACATACTAGGAATAGTGTAAGGGTTCATATCATTCTGCTTAAGATATAAACATTGCATGCTTAACATTTGGAATTGGCTACTCTATTAGGCTCTCTGTCTTGTATTAGTAAGACTATTGATATGCTATTCTTTAGTAGAAAAAAAAATAATCAATGTGATCCTCTGTCTAAAACTGAGGTTTGTGACGTACAAAATATGACCGCTACACGATATCAAACAATATCATCATCAAGGATTCTATACGTAACAGTACAGGTATGATCACCTTTGCTGATATGGTTTCCTTGGTGTCATCATTGAACGGAGTACATCAACTTTGTATCACATATTATGAACAATGGTTTGTTGTCTCCTTTCTTCTACGTCTATGATGTTCTCGTGACATATGACTAGAGCTGTCAATTAAGGCTATTCCGCGGGGTTTTACCCCTATCCACTGATGGTTTTTTTTTTGTGGGTTTTGTTGGGCTTATTCGTTTTGATCCGCGGTCATAAAATTTAAAATTCTAATCCAACCTGCTTAATATATGCGAATATGCGTTTCAATTTGCGGATTTTTTTTTGATGATATATGGGCCAAAAATTTCGACGAACTAATAAAACAATCTATCTGAATATCAATATTGCAATCTTTTCAAACATAATTTTTTTTCTTTTTGGATTAAAAATGATAAATTTCTAATTTCTCAAAGAAGAAAACCAAAACATGGTTCGTTTTCTAATAAATTCTACAAAAATTCAAGATATCTTCTTGACAATTAGTTGGAATGCATTTTTTATTTTGTGACCAACGGATTTCTTATTTTAATAGTTATCTAAACATTTGAAATTCCAGTTAATTTGTCAAGTGGAGAAACCATTAAATTCCACAAAATTCAACATCTCAAGTTTATGATTTGTTAAAGATTTAAAAACCCTACATGAGCTAATACATAGTCTTTGTAATGAGCCGTTGTAGACTTAAAAATTATGGATCAACTACCTTTTAAATGATACTAAAGAATAAGTACTAGATTTCAACAAGAATAAAGAAGATCCAAATATAAGATTTCTTCATTATTCAAAGTTTCATCAATATTCTAGATATTTGACTGATAATGTTATTTTTTTTTTGACTGATTATGATACTAAACCTTTTTCTAGTTGTTCAATGAGTCACATTAAGCATTCAAAGTTTCATTGATTTTTATCAGCTCTTTTCTTGGTATCTCATAATTATTTTCGAAGACTATTAACCTTTTTTTTCCTCTCACAATTTATGAATGGCACTTACAAAATTAAGAAACTTTTTTTTTTTTGCTTTTCATGATATGGACAAAAGCATAATAATGGTTTTTGTTGGTCAAGCGTGTTTTGTCTGAATGAATAAATTTTTCCTTTTTTGGTCCTTTTTCCATTTATTAGGTATAATTTTGTCTAATTTAACATTTTTAGTTTCCAATGTGTCCTTATTATAAACAATAATTTCCCGGAGAAAGCGTTTCTTAACATCTTTCTGAGCCAATTTTGTAGACTAGCTCGTCGACAAATCTTTGTGTTCTTCTTCTTCTACAACTTAACCAGGTACCATTACTTAGATTCTTGTTCTCTAGATTCTAGGAACTATATAGTCTTTGATACAATCTAGTGGTATAAAGAAGTAAGTTCTTGAATCCAAAGATTATGTATTGCAATATGGTAGAGAGAAGCTACAGCTTAGATACGCGTGGACTTGAGTCCACGGATCTTAGAATAGCTCTTTATGAGATGAAAGAAGATGTGGAGAGGCTTGAAGGAGAGTTGGATGCTGAAAGAGAAGCTACTGCGTCTTCGGCGAGTGAAGCCATGTCCATGATACTTAGGCTTCAAGGCGAAAAGGCGATGCTTGCTATGGAAGCTAGCCAGTACAAGAGAATGGTTGAGGAGAGAATGTTGCTGGCGGAATTTTCGATGGAGCTTTTGGAGGATCTGAATTACCAGAAAGATGTTGAAATCAAGAATCTTGAGTGTGAATTACATGCCTATAGATGCAAGCTTGTGAGCATGGGATGTAATGGAATTGATGAGGATTGTGTAAGGTTTTGCGATAGGTCTCAAACGCCGTCTCCTGAACCGAATAATACAGTTACTGTGGAGAAGGGAGTTATAGAGCAGAGCTTGGATTCAAGAAGGGAGAAGGAGAAGAATCTTGATCTGTATTGGGAGGAGATCAAGAAGCTTGATGAGCAATTGAAAGAGCTAACGAATTTTCGAGATTCTGTAAAAGATCAATACAAGAATCTGAAGCAGGAGTCTGAAACTAAGAATGGAGAAAAGGGTTTGTGTAAACCTGATGTTTTGGTGAAAAAAATGTCCAAGAAGTCATCAAAACAGAGAAAAGAGAGAAAGGAAAAAATAGATCATCTGCGGGGAAGTTGTTCTGTAAACGATGCAGAGTATCAGGCTGAGTTGCAACGTTTGAAAGAGAGAGTAGAGAGGCTTGAGATGGAGAAATGCAACAAAGAGCCAGCTCAAACTAGTGGAATAAAGCAAGAAAATATGAATCTGTTACAGAGAAAATCAGAAGAAGAGTTAAGTTCTGTGCAATCTGCAATGTTTGGTTATGACTCAGCTGTTGTTTCTGTTCAAGAGGTATGGTAAAATCAACTTCTTGCAATAAATTTCAGGTAGTAATTATAAGTGCTAACAAAATCTTGACATGTTTATTGAAACAGGCAATGCTTTACTTCTGGCTATAAGGAACCCTTTCGTCTTGAGATGACAATTTTAGGGAGAGTTATGATATTTACAACTAGCAAGAACATCTTGATCTGATTGAAAAGTATACAGACTTTGAGAATCTCATAGTCTGTTATTGAGATTAGTTAAAGAGTGTGATTACGATTGTACTTGCATTTTCTTGCTTGAAGTAAGATCCATATCTTCTGTAAAGTTTGAGTCTTTGAGAAAAAACAAATCGTCTTATATTCTCTAGATATTTCATGGTTTTAATCATACTTGTTCATAGTTTGGTGGACTAAAAAGGATGAAATAAGAGAACCATGAAAGTGAAATTTACCAACCTGAAGAGTTTTGTGAATGCTTTGTCATTTCAGCACAAAAGAAAAATCTTAAATCTCACAGTCACCAATTTTACATTGTCTTTGGTTTGGAGTCTTGCATAGTCATAAGCAAATAGATAAAAGCCTTTCTTTGATTGGTTGCAAATAAGGTTAACAGTAGCAATCAGACCAAACTTCTTCTAGTTTTGTCTTAGCATAATCTTTTCTCATGCTTATTCGTTCGTAATCATAGCTCTCTCCACATTCTAAAGCCTATACTAATCCCAAAAACTATTCCTTTCACTATCTTACTTCTATAAGATCCTGTTGTCACTATCAAAGGAGGCAACATTTTCAGTTCACCACAACTTTGAGATTACTCATATCCTCTGTTGGATGTCACATTCAAGAAGCAAACCTCATCTCTTTTACGGACTTATACCGTCCTCTTTGTGTGCGTATCCGGATTTGCTATGCACTTGAAAATATCATTTTTCTCTTTTGCACCTACCTCATCATCACTTCTAGCTTCTTCTATAGCATCTTCTTTTTTGTCCATTACTGTCGTTAAGACAAAGCTATATATGTTTCTACTGAAACTACTTTAGTGACGATAAGACAATGATGCAAATATCGACATTTTACATGTGACATGATAAAATATGAAGTTTATGTATTAAAAATATTGTTTTTGCTTTTGTTTCTTGGCTCATCACTTCTTTCTAAGACAGTAGAAAGAGACAAATCTGATGGCATGTTGACCGTTGTTGATGTCATTCAATTACTTAATTTAGAAAATATTAAACTACTAAAGGACTAATGATTAAGACATTGGAGAGATTATTATTTATTAGGTAGACATCATCAGCTTCCACTTACAATATAAATCCTCTGCTACAAATTTTGTTTTTTAATCCAAAGTTAGGCAAAAAAAAAGAGAGGTTATGATAAAATTATAATGCAATGGAAGATTAGGAGAAGCTTCAATTGCTAGATTCATAGCACACACATAAGATATGATCATGATTACAACAAAACACACCTAATCCTTAACATTTTAAAATTGTGAACCAATGAATGTGAAATAGAAGATTTGGTTGGTTGATTTTGATATGAACAAGACTTTAATCCACAAAAATCTAATTCAAGAATCCAAGAAAAAACATTAAAAGAATGAATACAATCATCAAAACTTTCTGAAATATTGATTCATCAGAAAACCATCATGAACTAGCTTCTCCATGTGTATCTTGAGATGGAATATGCAAAAGAGAAGGACAAGCAAAGAGATACTCTTTAAGCCGTCCCATCTCGTGTGCTACATCGAGCATGTCAGGCCTAGTTGAAGGATTGTATTGAGTACATATCAATCCCAACTCAATCATTTCCATTATGACTTCTTTCCATAGCTTCTCACATCTCTCTGGTTTCCCCTGCGGTTTCCATCGAATCAACGCTTGTTCGATGATTCCCTCTAGAGAATTCGGGTAATGCGACTTCATAAACTCGTGTAAGCTTGATCCTTCATTGACAAGAACATCTGTTGGTCTCCTTCCGCTTACAATCTCTAGTAGGAGTACCCCAAAACTGTACACATCTCCATGGGTTGATGCACGTTTCCCCATCCCATATTCTGATGAAAATGTAATAAGTAACCATTTAGTTTAGAGATTAATGAGACTACTAAGTGAAACTTTAATGATGTTTTGAGAATTGTGTATATACCTGGTGGAATGTAACCAACTGATCCACATAACAATCCATCTGTTGATCCAAATGATACTGAATCATCTGTAGAAACTGTTTCTTCAAGGCCCTGAACCAATCTTGAAATCCCGAAATCTGTAACCAGAGCGGTCATTTCATCGTCAAGAAGGATGTTGCTCGGTTTGAGATCACAGTGAACAACTTTGACAGGTGAATAGTGATGCAAGTAAGCTATTCCTTCCGCGACATCGCTGCATATGTTCACCAACTGAATCAAATCCAAGTTCTTGCTCGAGTAGTCTCCCGGGTATAAGTGCCTCTCCAAGCTTCCATTTGGCATCAGTGGCAGAACAAGAGCCTTGAAACCAGGTTTGCTGCAGGTTGTAATGATCCTAATCAAGTTCCTGTGCTTTGTTCTCTTCAAGATCTGACATTCTCTTTTAAAACTCCCCGAGAACTCCACTGCGGTCTTTGGATCGAGTACTTTAACCGCGATCTTAGTGTTGTTCCTGAGAACTCCCTTGTAAACATGACCAAATCTTCCTGAACCAATCAAGCTAGAAGCATTGAAACCTCCAGTTGCAGCTATGAGCTGTTCATACGATACTCTTGGATATTTCGGGTCATTTCGGTTCTGTTTTTCCTCATCTTCCACCTCTTCTTTGTCATACACTGTTAGATTCTTTCCAAATCTTGATCTTTGGATCAGAGGATACCCAAAAACACACAGAACAGGAGTTGCAATCAACGATAACAGAACCGGTAGAAGAACAGAATGGTACCTATGTTTCTTCTTGCAGGCTTGCATCCCTTTTATAGAACCACACAAGAGAGCATCTCCAAGAAAAGACTCAATAGTCAGCTTAGAGAATGATCCTTTATCAGATATGTTCCCGGAGAACAAGTTGAAGGAGAAGTTCAAGTTCTTGAGAGTCGGCGACTGCTGAAAAGAAGGCGGTATAGCTCCAGTTAATCTGTTTAAAGACACATCTATCTCTTTCAGATATGGCAATTGGCCTAATGATGTTGGAAGCATACCAAAGAAACCGTTTCTTGAAAGATTCAGATGTTCTAGTGCAATGCAGCTTCCGAGCTGAGGTGGAATCTTCCCCGAGAGTTCGTTGGAAGACAGATCAATGGAGAGAACCATATCCATTTTGCTTAGCTCCAAAGGTATCCCCCCGGTTAAGTGGTTGCTAGAGAGGTTAAGATACAACTTCAGATTTCTAAGATTGGAGACAACTCCAACAGGAATCTTCCCTGAGAGGTTGTTGTGAGAGAGATCAAGAATCTCAAGATTGATACATTTTCCAAGGCTTTGAGGGACCGTACCAGAGAGATTGTTACCGTATAGAAAAAGTCTTCTCAGCTGAGAAAGGTTTGCAAAAGTATCAGGGATTGAACCAGAGAGCTTGTTTCTTGAAACATCAAGAAGACCAAGACGAGGTATATCCCCGAGTTCCATGGGAATTTCTCCGGTTAAGATATTATTCGAGAGATAAACCCTTTCGAGCTTGCTTAGCTTACATAGCTCAAGCGGGATTGGACCGGACAAGAGGTTACTCGACAAGTTTAGAAGGGTTAGGTTCAAAAGGTTTGATATCTCTGGAGGTATAGAGCCATGGATACGGTTTTGATCAAGATGAATCTGCACAAGATTTACAGAGAGGTGCCTTATGGAAGAAGAAATCTCTCCTCCAAGGCTGTTTCCTGCTAACTCGAGCTCTTGTAGGTCAGAGGAATTGGCGAGAGAGGCGAAGAACGGTTCGAGGTTGGTGTTGTTGTTGTGGCTAACAAAATGGTTATAAGAAAGGTAAAGAAACTGAAGTTGTGGCATCTTGCTTATGACTTGAGAAGGTAACTCTCCTGTTAACAGATTTGACTCCAAATCAATCCATTTGAGATTTGTAGAGTTCGATAGCGAAGACGGGACAGTCCCGACGAGCTTGTTGGACCAGAGGAGAAGAAACCTAAGCTCTTTGAGATGACATTCCTTCTTTAGAGGTATTTCTCCGGTTAAAGAATTGTTGGAGAGGTCTATGTATTGGAGAGATGAAGAAGAGCCATTGCAAAAGAGCTGAACCGGGATTGAACCGGTTAACCGGTTGCTTCCAAGATCGAGATAAACAAGACGGTTAAACGAACCAAGCTCTTGTGGAATGTTTTCTTGTAAGAGATTCTCAGAGAGGCTTAGCTGCTTCAAGGTTCTATGCAATGAGCCTATCTCTTGTGGGATTTTTCCTTTGAAGAAGTTTCTTGAAAGATCAAGAACCGTTAAAGCTGTTAGATTAGCAATGGACGGTGAGATGACACCGCGGAGATCTCTACCACTGACGTCTAGCTCTATAACTCGGGTGCTCTCTTTGTTACACTTCACACCAGACCAGTTACAAACACCAACAGAAGAAGTATTAGAAGAAGAAGAAACTGAAACCCAACTGCTTAGAGAGTTATGAGGATCTGAAACAATGAACGATTTCAAAGAAAGCAAAGAGTCTTGATCACGTTGTAATAACTCATGATCGTTCTCTTTAGAAGCAAGAACGGTCATAACAGTGATCAAGAACGAGACAAACAACAAAGAACAAGAACAAGAACCCATTTGTGTTAAGTTGAGACAACAAAGAGACAAAAATGGTGTTTGACTATACATACACAAACATATATATGTAAATGTTAGACAATTACAATCAAAGAGAGACAGTATCTCTTTTATAGTTTCTGCCTAACTGACGTTTGAAGAAGAACATGAAACTTTAGGACATTGGCGCCTATGATGTTTGACTTATAAAGTCAACCCAATGAGGTGTGAACGCGTGTGTAACTCTTTTTATAAATGCCGTGTGGTTAACTTTTTAATTTTGGTATAGTGGTGTAATATGTCAGCATAGAAACTAGCTTAAGGCCTAACTCCATCATGAGATTTTTTATTATTGAAAAAAGTGTATACTAGATTAGATTAGACTAAATAGTCACGTTTGTGAAATGGGTTTAGGAGTGAGATTAGTGGGTGATATGTGTTAAAATAATAGTGAAAATATCATATAACAATCTACAGGGGTGGTGTATCCTTAACAAGGTCCGATGTGGCTTCCATGTCGACCATAATTTATATGTCAAATGGGTGTGTAACATGATGATTATTAGAGAGCAAAATAAATTAAGATTATATGAAGATGGCTTGGTTATGATTTGGGTACTTAAGCACTGAGGTTTAGGGTTCATATAAGATATAAATTAATTAACCCTAGGTCCCTAGCCCACCACAACAATGCAACTAGCTACTACCTTCTTGGTTTTTATATAATAGTGTTACGTTATAGATTAGATTAAAGTTGTTGCAACTTGTTGGTCCAATATCGAACTTTTGTCTTTCGTGATTTTGCTACTCATCACAATATGGTCCGTTTCGTACGCGGATAGCGTCATATATTTTAATCTAATTATCTCGTTTTTGTTTAGACTTGAGACTGTTCCAAAGCAAAGCTTAAACTAGCTCTAGTAGAGCTTACTAAAAATAATAAAAGAAATTGAGCTAAAATCGCGATGTAAAATTGTTATGATGGTTATATGAGCAGATGGATCTCAAGATACGGCCATGGCATGATCGATGCCCAAAGTGAGAAGAGAGGCTCAGTGTTTATAGCAGCAACAACCCTTCTTCCCCAACCATTTATGTGGGCAATACTGATAATGGCATTGATCACCACATTTCTCATGTTGGGTTCTCTTTTTTTACATTGAAAGAGGAGATATTATGTTGAAATTAGTCAACAACTTAAAATGAGTTTGGAAAAATAATGATCACATATGGGTTGTAAGCCTATTTCCCCAACCTCAACTTTAAAATCTAACCCATGTATGTTTGGATTTCTCCTCTAGTCTCAAAAATGATCCAATTGATTTTTATGGTGAACAGTTAATCAGTTAAAATAAAGTATCTATTTTATGTTTTTATTCAAACAAAAAAATGTATTTAGCAGATACACTGATTTTGAACTGCTTTTGAAAAAACGTTTAGAAAAAAATGAAAATATTTTTTTTTTCTCTAATAAGCAAAGCAGTCCACCCATACCTAATTAAGGGCGTATGTGGTGAGTTATGTCTTTTATTTTTATTTTTATTTAATATTAATTTATCTAATATATATAAATATTTTAAAGCATTCGAAGCGCTTGATGTGCATTTGTTCTATTTGATCTACTTTTGTTTTGCTCGATCTGTATGATCCGCTCGATCTGCAAGATTTGTGTAATCTACTCTAATTGATACGCTCTCTCCATTCGAAGCCTTAGTCAAAATTTCGAGCTTAACAAGTTAACTACTTTGAACTTCTATTTCTCATTCGAACAAACTCCGTTTTTGACAATCCAATACACCACATGTAGTGTTCACGACAACGATTCTATCTTTGATCACTTTGTCTAAATAAGTTCCAACGACATTCGTGTGAAGCGTCTTCCTCTAAAAGCCAAAAAACTATTTCCTCTACATCAACAATGTAACACTTTCATGTATATGTCTGTCCATGGAACAAAGTGAAAACGTATAGAGAGACACACAGACAGTTACGCTTGGAACGCGCCAAGCAAACGCTTTTCCTTTCGATCTTTATTAACAAAATTTATCTTTTCCTAGGATACAATTTTGTCTCGGCTCTTACTCAATCTATTCTTCCCAATAGAATTGAACCCGACTAAAGAACGAGCACTAAGCCTATCTCTCCTACACCCGTGTAGTCCCAAGAGAAAACAAACACTCACCTTCTCAGATTTTTGTTTTGCTAGCTTCGAGGTTTACAATCACGTACAAAGAGTCTAAAGTGTTCAAAGTGGCTCGTGGCCAACCCTAGACTATTTATACTAACTACCCGAAACCCTAACCCTAGGATCTTTGAGGATCTCACCGAAACGGAATATGCTTGCTTGTCAAGCTCATCCTTTCCTTATTTGATGTAAAGAATATTCACCATATCTTCACACGCAATTCGTCTCTATCTTTGCTGCCAAGCAAGAAATCTTCCTTAGCACGTCACTCCATCCACTTAAGCTTTGTCACGTCATCTCACGACTCCATGTCAGCAACTTCAAGTGTCTGATGTGATCCCAGACGTCTGATGTGGTCTCAGGCGTCTGAACAGATGCAGCTTCCTGATCTTCACAGCAAGCTGTTCTAGAACTGCATCTTCACAAAGTTCGTACTTGTTTACATCCTTAAACCGAAACCAGTAGTTACATTAAAAATATTATTTTTTTTTTCTTTTTCAAGTAGCCATAAGCACATATAACAATAATTCCCTAACATATAATTATTCTTTCCTATACAATGTTGATAAAATTATTCTAGAAATATAATAGAATTTTCTTGAAATATTTGTACTTAATCCAAAATCCTATTAAATTAAAACGCATATTGTTTTATATTTTACAACAACAGTAATCCAAGTAGCTTAACTACATAGTATAAATTGTATAGTTATAAAAAAAAATTTCTGGGTTGTGTCAACCTAAATTTGTTTCTTAAATAACTTTTTTAATGCATATTTCACTATATTATTGTTTTTCTGTCATCATATTTTATAACATTCTAGAAATAGATTTTTTTTATAAAATATATATAGTTTTGGGGGAAATATCTATCAGTGAAAAAAAACAAAAGAGTAGAGGTTTTAGAGAGGTTTGTTGGATTGTTGCTCTCACAAAGTTTCTTTCTCTTCTTCAAATGTTCACGAGACCAATACCTTATCCTCTACTCTCTCCTCCTTCCTTCCATGGCTTCCGCTGCGGCGGCTTTTCCTTCTCTCTCCTTAAACCAATCCTCTCACTTCCAACACCAAACTTCCCTCGTCACCTGGCTTAAACCTCCTTCCTCCGCCCTCTACCGCCGCAAAACCCTTCCTTTCTTCGAACGCCACTCACTTCCAATTTCAGCTTCTTCTTCTTCTTCTTCCTCTTCTACTTCTCTCTCTGTTCACGAGAAACCCATTTCGAATTCCGTCCATTTCCACGGCAATCTCATCGAGAGCTTCGAGAATCAGGACTCTTCATACGCCGGAACCATTAAAGGAGCAAGCTTGATTGAGGAGCTTGAGAATCCTGTCGAAAGGAATGGACTTTCTGGTCGGAGGAGGCTGTTTATGCAAGACCCACCATGGATCTCTGCTTTGTTTCTCAAGGGTTTGAGTAAAATGGTTGATCAGACTGTTAAAATCGAGCACAAGTACATCGATAAGAGGAAATTTGATTCCTTGAGGAGACGTCAAGTGAAGGAAGAGACTGAAGCGTGGGAGAAGATGGTGGATGAGTACAGAGATTTGGAGAAGGAGATGTGTGAGAAGAACCTAGCTCCGAATTTGCCTTATGTGAAACATATGTTCTTAGGGTGGTTTCAACCGTTGAAAGATGTGATTGAGAGAGAGCAGAAGTTGCAGAAGAACAAGAGCAAGAAGGTTAGAGCAGCTTATGCGCCTCATATTGAGCTTTTGCCTGCTGATAAAATGGCGGTTATTGTGATGCATAAGATGATGGGTTTGGTTATGTCCGGACATGAAGATGGGTGTATCCAAGTTGTTCAAGCTGCTGTCAGTATTGGCATAGCTATTGAGCAGGAGGTATGAAATGGATAGTCAGTTTATTTCAATGAAGAAATGATTTACTGAGTTGTGGTTTTGGTTGATCTCTTAGGTGAGAATTCACAACTTCTTGAAGAGAACTCGGAAGAACAATGCAGGGGACTCACAAGAGGAATTGAAAGAAAAGCAATTGCTTAGGAAACGTGTTAATAGTTTGATTCGAAGGAAAAGAATTATTGATGCACTAAAAGTGGTGAAAAGTGAAGGTATCAAACCGTGGGGGCGAGCTACACAAGCTAAGGTCTGTGGTGTTTTTTTATCCCTTTTTAGTGAAATTTATTATAATTGCTTTTCGATAGTAAAAGATTAATCTTTGTTGTTGTACTCATATCAAATTTCCAGCTTGGAAGCCGTCTGCTAGAACTATTGATTGAAACAGCTTATGTACAACCTCCTCTGACCCAGTCAGGAGACTCTATACCTGAGTTTCGACCTGCATTCAGACACAAGTTTAAAACCGTGACCAAATATCCAGGGTGAGAAAGAATCCATATATGCATCTTCATTTTCGTACCAGTTTAGAAAGAATCCAAAATCGTAAGTTTGCATTTCTCTCTTTGTCTTATACTTTAATACTTATCTAAGAAAATTCGGACTTTGTAGATCAAAGCTGGTGAGGAGGTATGGAGTTATTGAATGTGACTCGCTTCTCCTTGCAGGGCTGGATAAGTCTGTGAGTGACAACGTTTCATTTCTGATTTACAGCTATTCCATTCATGAGCTTTTAGATGATAGTTTATTATTCTTGTCTCATGCAGGCTAAGCATATGATAATTCCTTATGTTCCAATGTTAGTGCCACCAAAGAGATGGAAAGGGTACGCTTTGATAAACTCGTTCTTGTTTGGCTCTAGATTTTATCTCCATACTTACAATTTGTGCTCTTCAATTGAGACCCTCATGCCCACACTTAATTTTAGCCTTGTGTTTCTGGCACTTATGAAAATCCTGTGACATTTTCTTCAGATATGACAAAGGCGGTTACTTGTTTTTACCTTCTTATATTATGCGTACTCATGGATCCAAAAAGCAGCAAGATGCACTTAGAGATATTAGTTCCAAGACTGCTCACAGAGTATTTGAGGTACATTGGTATTATCGCTCTTGTAAATTATGTTTTGTTGTTGCTGGCTGGAAATGTTTTACAGAAATATTTATTTTTCGAAATTGAACTTGAATAGGCATTGGATACACTTGGGAACACCAAGTGGAGGGTGAATAGGAAAATACTCGATGTGGTGGAAAGGCTCTGGGCTGATGGAGGCAACATTGCAGGCTTAGTTAATCGTGAAGACGTAAGTCACTAGAAATGTGATATGATTTCTGAACTTCTTACCTTTCAAGGTTTAATTTCAAGAGTCAATTTATATACTGAGGTATAGGTTTTAATGGTATGTGTCTGATGGATCCTGTTCTCTTTCTTGTTTGTTTGATTAGGTTCCCATACCAGAGAAACCATCCTCTGAGGATCCAGAAGAACTCCAATCCTGGAAATGGAGTGTTCGAAAGGCCAACAAGATTAACAGAGAGAGGCATTCTCTAAGATGTGATGTTGAGCTCAAACTTTCTGTAAGAAATAGATTCTTACTGCTTACAACATATTGTTCCATCTTCACTTAAACAGCAAAAGATATGGACTAAATATTTTGAACTCAGGTGGCTAGAAAAATGAAAGACGAGGAAGGATTCTACTACCCTCACAATCTTGACTTCAGGGGCCGTGCATATCCAATGCATCCTCATCTGAATCATCTGAGTTCTGATCTTTGCCGTGGAACCCTGGAGTTTGCTGAAGGACGACCACTTGGAAAGTCAGGCTTGCATTGGCTGAAAATACATCTAGCAAACCTCTATGCAGGTGGTGTTGAAAAGCTCTCACATGATGCGCGTCTGGCTTTTGTGGAAACCCATTTGGATGATGTAATGGATTCAGCTGAAAACCCTATACATGGAAAGCGATGGTGGTTAAAGGCTGAAGATCCATTTCAGTGTTTAGCTGCATGTGTTATTCTGACGCAAGCCTTGAAAAGCCCTTCGCCTTATTCAGTAATTTCCCACTTGCCTATTCATCAGGTAAGCACCGTAAGCTTGTATCCAAAGTTATTCTACTCTTTATTGTTACTTGACACTTGCTTTCTGTAGAAGATTCTATGTTGGGAAATTAGTAGGTTGTTTGCTTTTCCCTGTTGTATAAGTTTTTAATTGGTTTCACCAGCTGTGGTCTTTCCATTGGGCTGTGAATCAACTATGCTATACTTAATCAATACTTTTCCTTGATTCATTTCTATGTGCAGGATGGGTCGTGCAATGGTCTACAGCATTATGCAGCTTTAGGAAGAGATAGTGTAGGCTCTCTTGTGAACATATATAATCTGCCTTTTTCTCTTATTTAGAGTAATTTTCAATCTCATATAGTTCTCTTGTTGTCAAATGGCTTCTCCTAGTTTGAAGCTGCAGCAGTTAATCTAGTTGCAGGAGAGAAACCGGCTGATGTCTATTCCGAAATTTCACGGAGGTATCATATCAACTCTGTATACAATGGCTGTCAATTCGTTTATTCGAGTTGTTATCATGTCATGGGTTGTTTCTAATAGTTTTCCTCTCTGTCTCTCTTTCTCACTCGTCTTGTCTTTGCTTGTACCGAGATAGAGTCCATGAAATAATGAAGAAGGACAGCAGTAAGGATCCTGAATCAAACCCAACCGCCGCATTGGCAAAGATCCTTATCACTCAAGTGAGTCTCAATGGTTTTTAATTGAACATAGTGCCACAGCAAAAGTTCTTCCCAATGATGCTATTTATTCTTCTGATCTCAGGTTGACAGAAAGCTGGTAAAGCAGACGGTAATGACGTCAGTATATGGTGTCACCTATGTTGGGGCGCGTGAACAAATAAAAAGAAGATTAGAAGAGAAAGGTGTTATCACTGACGAGAGAATGTTATTTGCTGCTGCTTGCTATTCTGCAAAAGTAAGAAGAATAGTAGCATTCACGCGAATAATTATTATTTTGTTTTTACTTATGTACTAATTTTTTATACTTGAAACATTTCTGCTCAGGTGACCCTAGCTGCCCTTGGAGAAATATTTGAAGCGGCACGTGCCATTATGAGTTGGCTTGGTGATTGCGCAAAGGTGTGGTCTTGTAGCATGTTTGTTAACTCTGTAATTTTAGTGTAGTAAATGAGAGACCTAATAGTGTTTTCTTTTTGACTTGCCAACGTTACAGATAATTGCTTCCGATAATCATCCAGTGCGATGGATCACCCCTCTTGGGCTCCCTGTTGTGCAACCCTATTGCAGAAGTGAAAGACATCTGGTAAGAATCCTTCATGTAAGCTACAAATTATTCCATTTTGGGAGCCAATAATTTTGACTGCTGGTATCAAATATGACCACGATGGTTGCAGATAAGAACATCTCTTCAGGTTTTGGCTCTGCAGCGAGAGGGTAACACGGTAAAGCCTATTTGTTCCTTTCTTAGTCATCCCTGAGAAAATTTCACTTGTATGATCATGTAGTCTTATAATACTTGTAATTCTCAGGTGGATGTTAGGAAACAAAGAACAGCGTTTCCTCCAAATTTTGTGCACTCGCTGGACGGTACTCATATGATGATGACTGCTGTCGCATGTCGAGAGGCTGGCCTAAACTTTGCAGGTTAGTCCTGTTAATTCAACTGATAGCTTGCCAACCAAAAGAAGAAAAGGAATATCTACTTATTCAAAGCCTGGGTTTTGCAGGTGTGCATGACTCCTACTGGACCCATGCATGTGATGTTGACACAATGAACAGAATACTTAGGGAGAAATTTGTTGAGCTTTACAACACACCGATCCTTGAAGATGTAAGTGTTTGATAACTCGCTGGTTAGAAACTTAGGACTGAATGCCTGACTTTCTTTTCCTGCACATTTGCCAAAGCAAAAGAATGTGCTAACCATCAGACAGTTTTCAAATTGTATGTAGAGTATTTTCCAGCTTTAGTGAATCAAGGTTCATGGATTTACTTGTAAATTACCAAATTTTAGTTTTATACTTCTACTATCACTATAAATCATGAAACAGAGCGTTCTTTATAGAATATCAACATTAACGATGTTGGCTCTAGTTAGTACTTCTTTCTCTAACTAAATTTAGGATATGATTGAAGTGTTTGTATGAATGCCTTGCTTGTCTTGTTGACATTGTTGTGTTCTTGATACAGTTGCTCCAAAGTTTCCAAGAATCATACCCGAATCTCGTGTTTCCTCCAGTACCAAAGAGAGGGGATTTCGATTTAAAGGAAGTGCTAAAATCACAGTATTTCTTCAACTAAGTCCACACATAACACCAGCGAACTGTCTGAAAACGGAGCAACTCAGGGATCTTTCTTTGGTGGTCTGTAGATAACATCCACCACCTCGGAACGACATGGAAAGAACCAGAAATGTGCATGAAAGACGCCTGCTACTGCAACATACTAAGATTCTGACATAAATAATATGTAGCAGAGGCATTTAGACAAACCTACTTAGATAAATTTTGGCATCATTGAAGAAGTCTAGCTCAGCAGGTAGGTCGTAGACAATCTTCAATAATGGATGCAAGGCATGAGCCATTGCATCAAGCTTGTTTTAGTGTTTTTTGGGGATGAGATTAGGATTAGAGTTTTATTGTATTTGTCATTCGTATGTTGTATAGAGAGAGACTTCATATACAAATCAAGAACACAAAAACAGAAGGGCACTAGTGTTGTAGTTAGTTTACCTCTGTGTGATCTTGTAGCCAACCTTTTTTGCAAAAAATGATACAAATCTATTTAAATGCCCATGAATCAGTTTTATATAATTATATATGCTGAGGCTGTGATATATTTTCCAAATTAATAAGTCTTGTCGTCTATTACAGTTTTACAATACAAGATAGGGAAAATTGGAAATAAAATTTTGTCTATCTATATCTTTATTTATAATGTAATCCTATTTTACCATTAGACTAGGTTTGGACCCGCGCTACAGCGCGGGAGAAATAATTACTTATAGATAATGTTTAACGGATTTTTAAAAATAATTTATTTAAACTTTTACCAAAAAAAAGTTTAATGGATTAAATTATATTACATTTTAATTTTATTACAGTGCAGTCGATTACAGTGAATCATATATTTGTATAATAAGTTTAAATAAAATAATAAAGGAAAAAACGAGTAAATAATAATATATTGAGTTTTGATAGAATTAAAAAAAGATAAAAATTTAACAGCACAAAAGAATATTTATCGATAAATTGTTCAATTTGACCATTTTTGTAATAGAAGTAGGAATAGACGTAAAAATTACACACTTACAATATACTTTTTGAAGAACCAACCCGTAACAGAATTCATATCGTAAAAACATTATTCATAACTCGATTTACCATTATAATTGTGATTTTAACAAACTACCCTTGGACTATCTAAAATTTACGTAGTTTGATATATAATATTTTATCAATAAAAATCATGTCTCCAAATTTACATCTATGTCTCAAAACAAATATTTTAAATATGCTTATGTAACAATGGTTTTAATATTGGTCATACTTATAATGATTTTCAATCATTGTCCAAAATATTTAACCGAGTGTAATTGAGTATTATATGTCCGTTTTGAAAAATTTAAATTGCAGCATATGCAATAAAAAGTTAAAAAAATTTGAAACATTTTTATTATTTAGTATAATATCATAAATTAAAAAAGAAAGATCAAATAAAAGTAAAAGAAGAATAATAATTGTTTTTAATATATTATATTAGTTAGTTAAATAAATATTAGGAAATCCTAAAATTAGTTATGGAAATAATATAATCCTAAAATTAAATATGGAAAGTATCCGATGTATATATTCAAACCCATTTTAATATCCAATTTTGAAGTATCCAATTCTTAAAATCGGGTTTATTTTTTACTCTTGACCCGACCCGCATTCTATTTTGTACTTCTCTTTTACTAATATAGAGATATGTAATTAAAATACCCTATTTTTGACATTAGAAATAGGAAGACCATGTTTTGTCCTGAACTAACATATATTTTAATGTTACATATCGTTATATTTCTTTTATGAAAAAATAGTTTCAAATTTTTTAATGAAGTAATGATATGATTTACAATTTGATTTATAAATTTATTTATATAATATGATTATATTTATTTTCCCAAAGGTAGATTTTATTATAAAATTCACAGCCCTAAATATTTTCTTATGTAAATTTGAACATATGTTTAACAATATCAACACAAAAAAAAAAAAAAGTTGACAATTTTGTTTTCTAAATAAGTTTCTACAAATCACATAGAGATGGAGAACGAAAGGAGAACGGAGAAAGCGGTGACTTGTGGTGAGGTCACCATGATGGATATTGGTGAGAAGGAGCGCCCGCCTGGGGATCCGCCGGATTTGCAGACTTCTTGGGCAAGTAGGGTGAAAGGGAGCACGGCTGGGGGTTTACCAACGCCGGAGAGTGTTTTGGACGACGCGTTTGTCAAAGCTAGGGTTCGGGTTGACTTCCCAAACGGGAGAACGGGGGAGCCGGAGATTACGATCGGGGAGGAGGTGATATCAGTGATGCATGGGTTGTGGAAGAATTGCATGATTGTAAAGGTGTTGGGCCGGCAGATCCCGGTGGCGGTGTTGAATCGAAAACTTAAGGAGCTATGGAAGCCGTCGGGACGGATGTATGTGATGGATCTCCCTCGTCACTTTTTCATGGTTCGTTTTGAGTTGGAAGAAGAATATCTAAACGCCCTCACCGGTGGTCCTTGGAGAGTTTTTGGTAACTACTTGATGGTGCAGCAGTGGTCACCAAATTTCGATCCTTTGAAGGATGACATAGTTACCACTCCGGTTTGGGTTCGGCTGATGAACATTCCGGTTTGGTATTATCACAAATCCATTCTTATGGCGATCGCGGAAGGAGTGGGTACACCGTTGAGGGTGGATTTGACGACGTTGAGTTTAGAGAGAGCAAGGTTCGCAAGAGTGTGTGTAGAGGTGAATCTTTCGGAACCATTGAAAGGGACGTTGTTGATTAATGGTGAATGGTTTTTTGTGGCGTATGAGGGGCTTACAAGGATTTGTTCATCGTGCGGATTGTATGGCCATTTAGTTCATGCATGCCCTAAAGTTGCTTTGGAGAAGGTTGTAGTTGAACAGGCCATAGCACCGGTGGTGGATCGGGTGGAGACTAGATTAGAGTGTCCGGCGCCGCCAGAGGAGGGATTTACTTTAGTCCGGCGCGCGCGACGGGCTGCAAGTTCCCAAGCTAGCAGGAAATCCGGTGAGACGGAGCGAAATCTCCGAGAGATCCCGGGACACAAGGGATTAGGAATTTCGAATCGGTTTGGGGGATTGACACAAAATGATGAATCTCCGGGATTACATGAAGTTACCATATCTGGTGGGGAGAATAAGGAAAATGAATTTCATGCGCATCAATCAAAGGAGGTGTTGAGTGGAGCTCAAGGCAAGATGGTGCGTTTTGGATCGACCGCGGATACGAATAAGATTACATCCCATATAGGGCCCAAAAAATCTAGTAGTGGGGGAATAAGGCCTTTGGACAATGTTGGGTCGAAGGGAAAAATGCACCATGCGCATAAGCCCGTTAAGGGTTTAATTTTTGGCCTGGCTAAGGGTGAGAGTGCTCTGTCCGCGAACGGGAAGAGGCTGCGTGTGGAAACAAAGACCATGGGCAGACCGGGTGGTGTGTTTATGAAGGATGGAATCGAGCAGTCACAAGAGATTGAGCTATGTGAAAAGTCTCGGTTAGCGGTTACATCTAGCTCTGGTCCGTTGGGTTTGCAAAGTACGGAGGGGTTTGGTTTGGCTCCATCGAGTGCGGAGGTTTTCACGGCGACGGAGAGAGCATAACGGTGTTCCCCGGTAGTTTGGTTTTTGAATCAGAAGTTTATGATGAATTGTCTTCTTTGGAACTGCCGGGGGGCAAATAAACCCGAATTTCGACGTGCCATTCGGTATTTGTTAAAAAAGTTTAAAACTGACATCCTTGCTCTGTTTGAAACCCATGCAAGCGGTGACAGAGCAGCTCGTATATGTCAGAATTTAGGCTTCGGAAATACGTTTAAAGTGGAGGCGGTGGGACAGAGTGGTGGTCTCTGGTTGTTATGGAGAAATGAGGTTGGGACGGTCGATATTTTGGACTCTTCGGATCAATTCATTGTGGCGAAAATCCAAAATGGCATGGATATTTTGAACCTTATAGTGGTGTATGCGGCGCCTTCGGTGAGCTGCCGTAGTGGACTATGGGATAAGCTGAGAGATGTGATTATCGGTCTTGAGGGACCATTAATCATAGGAGGAGATTTCAACACCATAGTTCGTGTAGACGAGAGAGCAGGAGGAAGTGGTAGACTCTCTCTGGATTCACTAGCGTTTAGCGACTGGATTAATAACTTGTCGTTAATTGACATGGGCTTCCGTGGGAACAAATATACATGGAAGAGAGGAAAAGTGGAAGCAACCTTTGTGGCGAAGCGGTTGGACAGGGTTTTGTGTTGCGCTCATTCCCGTCTTAAGTGGCAGGAAGCTCGGGTTTCGCATTTACCTTTCCTTGCATCTGACCATGCCCCGCTTTATGTCCAGTTGTGTCCGGAGGTGGGTGCCGACCCGCGGTGACGACCGTTTCGTTTTGAAGCGGCTTGGTTGAAGCACCCTAGTTTTAAAGAGCTATTTGATGCTTCTTGGAACAGTAATTTGTCTACACCGGAGGCTTTGAAAGTGCTCCAAGTTAGGCTGAAAAAGTGGAATCGAGATGTCTTTGGTGATATCCAAAAAAAGAAGGAAAAACTTATGGGGGATATTCAAGTGGTGCAAGGGAGATTGGAATTAACCCAAACAGATGATTTACTGTGGCAAGAGGAGACTCTTTTGAAGCAATTTGAGGAAGTTTTGGAGCAAGAGGAGATTATGTGGTTCCAAAAGTCAAGAGAAAAATGGATTGGGTTGGGGGATCGCAACACTAAATATTTTCACACCTCTACGGTTATACGGCGTCGTCATAGTCGGATTGATATGTTGCGGGATGATGCGAATCGATGGCTCTCAAGTGCAGTGGAGCTAGAGCAAATGGCAATGAGTTATTATAGACGATTATACTCAATGGAGGATGTTCCGCCTAGGGTGGATACGTTACCGTGGTCAGGTTTTGCTAGCTTACCATGGGAAGATCGCTCTAATCTGGCCAAGCCTTTCATGGCCTCAGAAGTAGAGGCTGCTATCCGGAGTATGGGACGCTTTAAGGCACCGGGGCCTGATGGTTATCAGCCCGTGTTCTATCAAGACTGTTGGGATGTTGTAGGAGAGTCTGTGGTGCGGTTTGTCTTGGACTTCTTTGCAACCGGAACGCTTCCTCCGAAGACGAATGATGTCCTTGTGGTCTTAATTGCCAAAGTAACCAAGCCGGAGCATATTACTCAGTTCCGTCCGATTAGTTTGTGCAACGTGGTGTTTAAAATTATAACCAAGACCATGGTTTTGCGGCTGAAGAAGATAATCGGCAAGCTGATTGGTCCAGCGCAGTCTAGCTTCATTCCTGGACGTTTGAGTATTGATAATATTGTTGTTGTCCAGGAAGCAGTGCATTCGATGAGGAGGAAGAAAGGTAAGAAGGGTTGGATGCTTTTGAAATTGGATTTGGAGAAAGCTTATGACAGGATACGCTGGGATTTTCTTGAGGACACTTTACGAGCTGCGGGCTTTGATGAGCAATGGGTTAACTGGATTTTACAGTGTGTTCGGGGACCCTCAATGACTATCTTGTGGAATGGGGAGAAAACGGAAACTTTTAAACCAATGCGTGGCCTCCGGCAAGGTGATCCGTTGTCGCCGTATTTGTTTGTCCTTTGTATCGAGCGATTGTGCCAAATGATTGATAGCTCTATTGGGAACAAGGACTGGAAGCCGATCCGCTTGTCACAGGGAGGACCTAAGTTATCCCATGTTTGTTTCGCGGATGACTTGATTCTGTTTGGTGAAGCTTCGGTATCTCAGGTTCGGGTCATGCGAGGGGTGCTGGAAAAGTTTTGTCTCGCGTCGGGACAAAAAGTGAGCCTAGAAAAGTCTAAAGTTTTCTTCTCCAACAATGTCTCTAGAGAGTTGGCTCGATTGATTAGTGATGCAAGTGGCATTAAGGCGACAGTGGATTTGGGGAAGTATCTGGGAATGCCCGTTCTACAAAAGAGGATAAACAAAGACACCTTTGGAGAGGTTTTGGGGAGGGTCTCTTCTCGGCTGGCAGGGTGGCGAGGTCAGTTTCTGAGTTTTGCAGGGAGGTTAACTCTAACTAAATCGGTCTTGTCGTCAATCCCGGTTCACACAATGAGCTCTATTGCCCTTCCAAAGTCAGTGTTAGATGGGCTAGATAAGATCTCTAAAGCGTTTTATGGGGTAGCACTGCCGAAAAGAAGAAACAACACCTTGTAGCTTGGGATCGGGTGTGTATTCCTCGTAGTGAAGGGGGTCTAGGTATACGGAAAGCTCACGCTATGAATACGGCTCTTCTTGCTAAGGTGAGCTGGCGTGTTATGCAAGATCATACAAGTCTATGGGCACGAGTCCTTCGGAGTAAGTATCGAGTGGGTGAGATTCACGATCGAAGCTAGATGCAAGCCAAGCGGCCATGTTCTTCTACTTGGAGAAGTGTGTGTATTGGCCGGGATGAAATCGTGTTAAGAGGCCAGAGATGGGTGATTGGAGACGGGGCTACTATCTCTTTTTGGAAAGACAAATGGCTTTCGCATAGCCCATTATTAGACCGGGTCACTACGCCTTTACCAAACGGTTTAGTTGATGTACGG
>NW_006238920.1:1363617-1429158 GCF_000375325.1 Capsella rubella | reverse complement strand
AGAAACAGCGGATGGTCAGTTCACGGTTGCTTCCGCCTACTCGCTCTTGACCAAAGACCATGCTTCTCGCCCAAATATGTCCAGGTTTTTTTATCGGATTTGGAAGGTATTGGCTCCGGAGAGGGTTCGCACTTTTCTTTGGATGGTGGCTCTCCAGGTTATTATGACGAATGTGGAGAGGTTTAGACGCCACCTAGGAGACTCGAGTGTTTGCCAGGTTTGTAAAGGAGGTGAGGAGACCATCATGCATGTTTTGCGAGATTGCCCTTCTATTAAGGGTATTTGGACCCGTCTGGTTCCAAGGGAGCATCGTTTGTTTTTCTTCTCAAGTTCTCTGTTTGAATGGTTGTACGTGAATTTGGGAAGAACGGATTGGAGTGCGGAGTATGCATGGTCAACTTTGTTTGCCATGGTTGTATGGTGGAGCTGGAAATGGAGGTGCGGGTATGTTTTTGGAGCAGTGGGTAAATGCCGAGATAGAATCAAGTTTGTTAAGGACCTTGCGGGAGAAGTTAGCCGTGCGCATGCTATTGTCCGTGTGGGTAATATCCCGTGTGTGAGAATGGAACGTAATATTAAGTGGAATCCACCATTAGGGAGTTGGATGAAGCTTAATACCGATGGTGCGTCTCGCGGTAACCCGGGTCTGGCCACAGCTGGTGGATGTATTCGGGATAACACGGGGGCTTGGTGTGGGGGTTTTTCCCTAAATATTGGTGTTTGTACAGCGCCTTTAGCGGAGCTCTGGGGTGTTTACTACGGCCTTTGCATCGCTTGGGACAAGAAAATACCGCGGCTTGAAGTTGAGATCGATTCAGAGATAGTAGTGGGTTTTTTAACGTCAGGGGTTGTGGAGTCTCATCCTTTGTCGTTCCTGGTACGGCTGTGCCACGGCTTTATTTCGAGGGACTGGATAGTCCGTTTTTCACATGTTTATAGGGAGGCAAACCGTCTTGCCGATGGTTTGGCGAACTATGGTTTTAATTTACCTTTAGGTTTTCTTTTATTAGAACATACTCCAGTTGATGTTGAGTCGATTCTTGTGGACGATGCCCGGGGAACTAGTTTTCCAAGGCAAGTTCGAGTGTAATTTTCTTTTTTATTTTTGAATAATATACAGGGAGTCTTTTCTCCCTGTTTCTTACAAAAAAAAAAAAAATATCAACACAAAAAAATATTATATTTATTAAATAAAATATAATTTTGGGCAAAGATATGTTTGGGCTTATACTAAATAATGATTCTAAAAGCCCATTTATCATAATTACGATCTGCTAAGGTTAAGTGATTTAGGGTTTTGCCTCTTTCATCCCACAAGCGGTGTAGGGCTTTTTCTCTCGGACACTCTCCAGTAGCAACTTCAACCATGGCGGAGCAGGTTCCTAATCTCTCTCATTGTGGATCTATAAAGTTTCTGAATTTCTCTGATCTATGCAATTTATCATATTACAATGTTGGATTCATGTGTTGTAGACGGAGAAGGCGTTTCTGAAGCAACCAAAGGTCTTCTTGAGGTGACATTTTACAAAAAAAAAGAACATATCTTTTGTAATCTAGGGTTCTTAGAGTGTCTTGTCTTATGCGATTCATTGATGTTTTGTACTCAGCTCGAAGAAGTCTGGTAAAGGCAAGAGACCTGGTAAGGGAGGTAATCGTTTCTGGAAGAACATTGGTCTTGGTTTCAAGACTCCAAGAGAAGCTACCGAAGGTACACATTTGTCTTTTGAATATTGACTTATTATGTGTTGTTGTTTGGTTTGTGTTGTGGTTTGGATTAAAGGTCATCTCTTTACACTCTTCCCTATATAGTTTATGAAATTGGAATGAGTAATGTGTGTTTGTGTAATGCTGTTTCTGTATTTTGTAGTCTGTGATCTAAGGCTTTGTCTAGTAGATAACATGTTGCATATGTCTTTGAATCTTGACTTTAAATGTTGTATGATGTGTAGAAGCTTGTGTTGTTGTTTAGATTGTGTCGTAATTTGGATTAAAGTTCATTGTTTTACACTTCTCCCTGTATGGTCTCTGAAATTGGAATGATTTATGTGTTTGTGTAATACTGTTTCTGTATTTGTATTCTGTGAGGCTTTGTCTAGTAGAAATTTCACATTTTTCTTTGAATCTTTACTTGAAATGTTGTATGATGTGTAGAAGCTTGTGTTTTTGTTAAGATTGGGTTGTAATTTGGATTAAAGGTCATCTTTTTTACAGTTTTCCCTATATTGTTTCTGCAATTGGAATGAGTTATGTGTGTCTGTGTAGTGTTTTTCTGTATTTGTATTTTGTGATCTAAGGTTTTTCTTTTGTAGATGATATGTTTACATTTGTGAATTTTGTGTAGGTGCATACATTGACAAGAAATGTCCATTTACTGGCACGGTTTCTATTAGAGGCCGTATCTTAGCAGGAACATGCCACAGTGCGAAAATGCAGAGGACAATCATTGTCCGGAGGAACTATCTTCATTTTGTTAAGAAGTATCAGAGGTGAATAAAAGATCTTTACTTTAGGGCTGTTGAATTCCTTATGCTCCTACACGACCATGTTTGAGAATAGTCTTTAACATTGGTGTATCGTTAGGTATGAGAAAAGGCATTCGAACATCCCTGCTCATGTCTCACCGTGTTTCCGTGTCAAAGAAGGAGATCATGTGATCATTGGGCAATGCAGGTGAGTACAGAAATAAATCTCTGTGATAAAAAATTCATCTACCATATGACATCCATGTGCTAATTGAGAATTCTTTTGGCGTAAATGTTGTTTCAGACCGTTGTCAAAGACTGTGAGGTTTAACGTCCTAAAGGTCATACCAGCTGGGAGTTCTGCTATAGGGAAAAAAGCATTCACTGGAGTGTAGAGAGACTTACTTAAGTTGTTGGGATCGATCGATATAAGTGGATTTTGGTTTTCATGTCCTCAAGAAAAATGTCTTTTATATCATTCGTGCTAGCTTCAAACACTATCTCTCTTACAAATACCATTTTATAATGATTTTATGTTTGTCTATGTTTTGTCAAAAGTTTCAAAATCAGAGTGTAGAGCTTGCTAAAAATTTAAACATGACAAGGCAAAGGTGTTGTCTTGTGTAAGTACAGAACAAAAGTTCAAAACACATCAAACTAAAATGCGGTTGTAAGGAAAACTTGTGGTCCTAACAGAGTATTAAACTATGAACCTAATCGATTCATTCAAAACTCACTTTCATAGACTGACCTCCATTAAATATTATCACGACTTGGTTTTTTTCCATCACTTTTATAACGGCCAAAGATAAGTCTTTTACCAAAATCCTCTTATCCCTTGTGGTGAATGATGCTCATATTACAAGCAAAGAGTCATAGAAACCCAAGATGAGTTACGAAGAGATAGGAATTGAAACAACGGACATGTGTTTTGGGTACACCATGCCTGATCCACAAACCATAAACATGTGCATTCAAAACCACTTGTTTCGATGATTCAATTCCGATCTCCTCGTATCCTGCTTGAGTTTCTGCGATTTTAATTATACACAGGAAATCAAATAGATAAGGATTCTTGAGTTTCTGCGACTTTAACTACACATAGAAAATCAAATAGATAAGGATTTTGAGACAAAAAACATTTCATGCAAAGATACAATATGTAAAACCGAAAATTGATCGGCCGCTACACGAAGTAGACGCCACTACTAAAGGAGTTTGCTTTTTATTACTACATCCTTACATATTTATACTAGATTTTACGTTAACCTAGTTGTTGCGTAATTATTTTCTCTTACAACAAAATAACCCATTAACATATATGGGCCTTAAACTATAACATCATGGCCCATTGACAATCTTTTTGGGTTCTTTCTCTTCTTCCTCTACAACACAAAACACTTCTTCTTCCTACTTGATGTTGTTCTTCTTTCTATTTCTAGTTGTAGTTTCTTCTAATAACTCTCTTCTTTACATTGATTTCTCTTGTGCAGGATTGATCCAAGACAAGATTCCAACCGCCACCATAGACCAATCTTCTTTTGTAGCACTTTTTTTAACTATACACAAGAAATCAAATAGTTAGTATTTTGAGACGATGCCAAAGATCAAAATATATAAAGCCTAGTGAGAGAAGTCTCTCGAGTCATCTCCTCCATTTAATAATACTTCGAGGGAGATTAAACGCTTGAGGAAAGGCAAAGGGGAAGCGAAGAGTTGGATTTAGGAATGTTAATGTTATCATGGACATATTTTAGTTGGACCTAAACGGACCTTCACAAAATTTTAAGCCCATTTAACATACATATTCGTTATAAAACTTATCGGACATAAATGGACGAACCCGTTTACATCCGTTTAATAAATGGGCTTTCACAAAATTAGATGGACAGTACAGTAAACATCAATTAAAACCAAAACGGCGTCGTTTAAACTAAACACACACACATTCACGCTCCATTTACGCTTCACCGCCGTTCCTCCTCTCCTCACCGCCGTTCCTCTTTTCCTCAACTTTGGTCCTCCTCTCATCAGCACCGTTCATCATCTCATCACCGTTGCTACCCGTCTCATCACTTGCGCTCCTCCTATCCTCACTGCTACCTTCTCTAATTTGTGTTCTGAGATCTCCGGTAGGGTGTGTGTCGTCTCCTCTTCTCCCATCCTTTGTGTCAACACACCCTTTCTTTGCAAATTTGATATTTTGATTTCATATTCTTAATCTGAAGGTATGAATTGGTCGTGGGTGTTTGTTAGATTTGATAGTTGCATCAATGTTAGTTGAATGGAGCGTGAAGATTGAACATTTTACTCTCTACTCTTGGAATTGAGAATTGGATATGGTTCAATAGATTCTTTGAATTGGTTGCTTGTTTTAGTATTGTATTAAACGAGATTGGTTGGTTTATAAATAGTATTGTCACGGTTTCGTTTCTTGTGCTCTGAAAGTTCATGGATATGTGTTGTTCTTTGAAGGTGTTGTTGTTTTATGACTCTTTTTCTGTGATTCTAATTCTGTAAACACTAAACATGTTTCTATGTTTGATTCACATTCTGTGAACACTAAACATGTGTTGTTCTTTGGTCATTACTGCCACGGTTTTTATGTTTTGATATGCCTTTTTAGTTTATGCCTTTGCTAATGGTTCTTGTTTATGAAATCCAACTTGTGCCTCCTACTCTAAACTGTTGCTTTTTTTGCTCTAGTGTAGATCCCGATCTGGAACTTTCTTTACTCTGTCTCTCTGCTCACAAAGTTGCAATCTTTGGGGAGATCTGAGGCAACCCTTTTCTCCTCTGGTTAGTTCTTTTAAAACCCTTTTCTTGTTGTTAGTTTTATATGTCTTTCTGATGTTTGGTTTAATTAATTAATTTAATGTTTGGTTGTGGTACTTAAGAACTGGTAAGCCTTGTTATAAGCAGAACGTCTTGATTAATTTATTTCCCTTCTCTTTGTTTTGCTGAACTGTATAAAGATGAGGCTGATTCCCCTGCAATGAATATAACCTTGCATTTGACCTCACGTACCATTTCTTTTTCCCCAATATGGTTTCTGAAATTGGAATGAGTTATTTGTAATACTGTTTCTGTATGTGTATTCTCTGATCTAAGGCTTTCTCTAGTACTCTAGTAGATAACATGTTACATGTTTCGGACTCTAATCATGTTTAGGGAGTTCTTGTTTCAGGTTTGTAGTGATGATGAAACTGTTTGCATCTCTTGTTTGCTTTCTTTTGCTTTCTTGTTTTCTTAGTAATTTGGTGACATTGGCATTGTGAATTATGCTAATGGTTGTTTATGAGCTTGAATTGTTATTCAGTGATATCTTGACTTGTCATTTCCTTGATCTATTCTCATGTCCACTGCTAAGAAAACTCTTGTAAAGTCATGCTTTGTGTTACATATCTCTTCTTTCTATGAAAACTATTGACTTTTCTTTTGTTGTGGTTTGTAAAATACTGTACTTATGGTGTTTGTTTGGTACATTAGGTGGTAACAGAGAGAGAGAGAGAGATAGTCAAGAAGAAGAGAGAAGAAATGGAGAGCGATAGTGAGAGCGAGAACGAGAGAAGTGAGCATTGCCAAACCACTTCAGTAGTACCCAGAGGAGGCCCCATTTATCTGCCAAACATGGTGGGAAATATTTCTACTATCCCTGAATTCCGGTCTTCTTTTCTCAGTCTACTCCAGGATTTGGATACTCATTTATCTGTGGAATCTCCTTCATCGTCGCAGCAATATGATGTCTCGTAAGTATTCCTTCATCAATTGGCTCTTTTCTTTTTTAAAATCTGGTTTCCATGAGGAAAAATACATAAATGTATGTTACTGGGAGGATTTTGATGCAGAACTGATGATCTCAAGATTTATACAGATGAAGAACTCACAGAGATGGCTATGAAGGAAGCCTTGTCGGTATGTTTCCAAATCCTATATTGATTTGTATTCTTATTTTGCTGTCTTTGGAGTGTGAGATCTTAGGTCTTGATGAGGTTGGTTCTTATTTCATTACAGGAAGATAACCTTTCCCAAAAGGAGCTCGAACAATCTTTAAACACTTCTCATCAGTAAGTATCATTTCCAGACTATCTGTATTTTTAAATATAATGCTCCGTCTTGTGTGACTCTTTGTAGAAATATACAATTGGCATGTAGGTTGACTTATACAATTGTAGAATGATAACAAACTGTTACCTCTCCTGTCTCCTGTAGTGAAAATCCATCAGCTGGGAGGGCAAAAAGGAAGAAGACTGTAAAGAAGTCTGAGGTAAAGAAGTGGACAGAAAAAAAGACTGAGGTGAGTTTATGTAACATGGTCTTGGCACGGCTGGAATTAGTTTCTTTCCATATCTATATGTGTTTAGTATCACTGGATACCAAATATACATGGATTTTACTAGTGTACTGCCTTGGTTCAACAAGGAATGATGGTTGGAGTAGTCAAGCTGATGGTTATTAGCTTTTTGCATTTCCTTTTCTGATTGATATGGTCATATTTTTGGTTTCAGGAAGCTTATCTTGCTAAAGTCGAGCAGCTTGCGAAAATCAAACAAAAGCAGGAGGAGGATAAGGCAGCTGTTAGGCTGCACTGCTTCAGGTCTGTGATTACTATTGGATATTCTGGTTTGCTGGTGTACCTTGTCTGCTTTATGCTTATGTTTCTTCGATTTTAACTTTTGTTCAGAAAAACTTGTGAAACTGGTAAAGACGCAGCTGCACCTCCAGACGGTTATGAGCAGATGCAATCTCTTAAGTTCATAGATAACAATTACACGGCAAGTTATTTTCTCCTGCAATTTTGTTTAGTATTGACTATGCTACTCCAAACATCTTTTTAACCCATCATGCCATGCCCCCTACTAAATATTGTCTTCGTGCTATGTAAACAGCAAGTGAAGCCATCAGACATTCAGGGACAAGTTGAAACGCTATTTCCTGAAGTCATTTTGTGTGTTGAGATTTATAACAGTCGTAAGGTTAAGGTACTGCATTATTCTGTAAAACCTTTGATGCACTCTGCATAATTTTTGAAGAAATCAAAGTCTTGTTCGGTTTCGATACAGAAAATTAAACATAAGAGGCATAACATTGACTGGATTGTGCTAACTACTACAATTTTTGTAAATTCTTTTGTTCAGACCCAGGAAATTTTGGTTCTAGGACGTCAAATGTTGACTGAATTGAAAGACAAGATTCACTGTCCTACAGACCAGGTGATGAAAAAGGCTGGAGAGTATAACCCCTCTGGATACTTCCTCATAGAAGTAAGAATTCATCTGTTCATATTCTTATATTTTGATGAGTAAGTAAAGTTTAAATTTCTACTTCTCCGATTTAATCAGTTGCTTTTTTGCTTGTCTAGGATGTCTTTCACAATGATTTAAGGAATCCATCGGCGACAGATTTAAGCTATCCTATTTTAGAATGGATATGGAACTCGAAAGATGAAGCTCTTAAAAAATGGGAATGCCTTTTAACCGGCGAATTGCATAAAAATCAGAAAGCGGTTCTAGGTGAAGGGAACTCCATGGATATACCTCGTTTCAGAACTGCAGACATGCAGAGTACACGCTTCTGTGACTTAAGATTCCGAGTCGGAGCTAGTTATCTCTATTGTCATCAGGTAAAATCCCTTTTCTGTTTCTTTACTTCTCATCCTACGATGACGTTTTGCACAGCACAAGGTTATGTACTGATTAAGCTGAGAACAGGGAGATTGCAAGCACATGATAATAATACGAGACATGAGACTGAGTCATCCAGAGGATGTTCAGAGCAGAGCGGCTTACCCGATCGTGTTTCGACCGAAGCCCAAGTTTCAGAAATGCGGCGTTTGTAAGATAAAAAGAGCTTCAAAGGTTGCAGTGGATAACAAGTGGGCACATGAGAATCCTTGTTATTTTTGTGATGTTTGTCTTGCACTTCTACACTCAGAGGAAGGCTCTCTTAGCTGTGACTTCCCAGTATATGATTATGTTCATGAGTGAAATACAATTTTGTTGAATAATCCTTCAATAGAAAGATAGTTGTAGCTGCAAATAGAAGATATGAAGATATGCCGACAGTTTCCAACGGTGGCTCCAATCTCGCATTTAACCATTTTTCTGTTTTAGAGCTCAAAAATGTTTTTCAGCTTAACTTTTAAGAAAAAGTTGCACTTGTTGTAAAAACGTTATTTTTATTTTGAATATAATTTAACATTAGATTCAAAAAAAAAAAAAATTACAACATCTTGCGAGGCTCGTAGGAAATCTCAGTGGAGAAGCTTGAAAGATTACTAGGAGAGTTCGGACAGAGTGTTTAACTAAGAACCTGTCCACAAAACTATGAACCTAATCGATTCCTGCAAGTACCAAACTCAATTTCATAGATTTACCTCCATTAAATATTGTCACAACTTTGTTTTTGTAATCACTTTTGGAACGGCCAAAGATAAGGCTTATATGTGAACCAAAATCATCTTGATCCCTTGTGGTAAATGATGCTCATGTTACAAGCAGAGAGTCAAAGAAACCCAAGAGAATTACGAGGAAATAAGAATTGAAACAAGGGACATGTGTTTTGGGTACACCATGCTCCATGCCTGATCCACAAACCATAAACATGTGCATTCAAAACCACTTGTTTCGATGATTCAATTCGAATATCCTCGTAACCTTCTTGAGTATCTGAGACTTTAGTTACACACAGGAAATCAATTATGATTTTGAGACAAAGAACCTTTCATGCAAAGATTCAATATGTAAAACCAAAAAATGATTGGCCGCTACACGGAGTAGACGCCACTACTAAAGAATTCTGCTTTTTATTACCACATCTTTACATATTTATACTAGATTTTACTTTAACCTAATTGTTGCGTAATTATTCTCTTACCACAAAATGATCCATTAACATATATGGGCTTGCACTAAAATAATAGTCCATAGGCCTTTTTTGTTTCGTTCTTTCTTCTTCTTCCTTTACAATACAAAATACTTCTTCTTTCCTAGTTGATGTTGTTCCTTCTTTCTATATCTAGTTGTAGCTTCTTCTAATAACTCTCTTCTTCACATATATTTCTCTTGTGCAGGATTGATCCAAGACAAGATTCCAACCAGCACCATAGACTTCATAAAACGTCTTATTAATACACCAAAAATAGTCATCACATATTCACAATAGGACATCCTAGAACAAACATAAGTTATGTTGACCAAAGTTGACCGGTGTTGCATCATGACTTAAGTAGTTAAGTTTGTTCGGATATGTCCTTAACTCCTTATGATAATATTTAAGGGTAGTTTACAAGATATTTTTGTAGTAGACAATCATTTTCCCCTTTTGACGGAGACATAAAAAGCAATACCAAACTCAAGTTCATCAATCCAGTCGCGAACCATAATTCATGAATCACATTTCAAACTCTATGAAAAAGAGGCAAGTGTGTTGTCTTGTGTAGTAGAAGCCATATTTTTCGGGATTAGCAAAGAACACGAGCTTAGGATAAAAGCAATATTAATGTTTACAAACAAAATGGCTTTTAGAAAAGCTCTTCTTTACAAGGATTCAGCATCAAACACAAAAAGTTACTCCAAATCCTTACGAACAAGAGCTGAATTCTCCTGCTCCCCGAGTAAGATAATATGATTCACAGATCCCTAGAACAAGAACTTTTGGGTTTTACTATCTACAAGTCTCCTTCTGAAATGTTGAACAAGAACAAGACAAGGCTTGCTGCTTGAAGCAAGATCAACAACTCTTTTCCCTCCTTCCGTCATGTATCTCCTTTTGTTATGTGTTTGTGTAATTCTGTTTCTGTATTTGTATTATGCGATCTTAGGCTTTTGTCTAGTAGATAACATGTTTACATAATTACATTTGTGATTTTTTTTTAAGAATTATTAGAGGTGAAGAAACTTATAAAAGGATCTTTACGTTACTGTTTGTGAAATCCTTCTACTGCTTGCTATGCCAAAACATGTCTTCGATGTTTGTAACCTTTGAATATTTCGTGATCTTTGATCAAATCAGCGACTTCCTTGCATCTCTTTAGCCTGAGCAACCATATCATCATCTTGACTGTGGTAAACCATGCTGATGTTACGAACGGGGAGAGTCATAGAAACTCAAGACGAGTATGAGGATATAAGAAGTGTAACACTACATGTGTTTTGGGCTACAAAGTGCATTCAAAACCACTTGTTTAGATGTTTCACTTCTAATCTCCTCTTACCCATCTTGAGTTTCTGAAACTCTCTAATAATCTTCCTTCTGTAGCACTTTTTTTATCAGACAAAAGAAATCAAATAGAATAGGATTTTGAGACTATGAATCTTTCATGCTAAAGATGAAATATATAAAGCCTAGTGAGAAGTGTCTCGAGTCATCTCCTCCATTAAATAATACACTAAGGGAGATTAAACGCTTGGGGAAGGCAAATGGTTTTTTGGGGAAGCGAAGAGTTCACTATTAAGTTGGACTATATGTAATATAAAGCCCATATCAAACTGTGGTACATCAAATCCATCAGTCCCAATTCAAACTCTGTGAAAAAGGCAAGTGTGTTGTGTTGTGATGACAATACTTATGTGATGACAATACTTATGTGATGACAATACTTAGGGATAGTTTACAGGACATTTAGAAATATGCATATGTAACTATGTAGTGGCGTCTACTTCGTGCTTTTGTTTTCTATAGGGACATAAGTCCTAACCAAACTCAAGTTCATCAATCCAATCATAAACCATGATTCATCAATCTCATTTCAAACTCTATGAGCTTAGGATGAAAGCAGTATTAAAGTTTTCAAACAAAATGGCTTTTAAAAAACGCCATCATAAAAGGTCTTCTTTACAAGGATTCATCATCAAACACAAAAGTTCCTCCAAATCCTTAAGAACAAGAGCACAAATTCTTTTGCTCACCGCGAAAGATAATTTGATTTACAGCTACTTGTTCAAGATCCCTAGAACAAGAACTTTTCGGTTTTTTCTATCTACTAGTCTTCTTCTGAAATGTTGAACAAGAACTTTGGGAGAGATGTGATCCGAGGAAGGTGCACCAACAAATCACTGAACGAGTCTTTCCTTGACATGCCCTGTAGTGGCTTGCTGCTTGAAGCAGGATCAACAACTCTTTTGCCTCCTTCGATCCAAATATCTTTACCGGTATCAGCAGTTTCGATATTGAGCTGAGAGTTTGCAGCAGATTGCAAGAGGTTGCAGAAAGAATTCACCTTTGACATGACAGACTTCTCATCAGATGTGTCAGGCAGGGTGTCACTTAGCAGCAACTGTTTCATTTCCTCAAATTCTTGGTTGTTCTCAACACCTTGATCAGACAATAGTGCAAGGAAATCGTTCATCGAGATAGATTGGGGTAGGCCAGGCACTTTTATCTGACTCCAACTGTTTTTGTTTCCCGAATCAACGGATGCACCAACTCCTTCGATTGCATGTGCATCCATCACTAAACATAAATAAAAGACTTATGAACACAAGAAAAGAGAAATGATTATGAAAGATAGTGAAAACAAAAACACAATACCTGAGCTAGGAGATAGTGCATCATGAGAAAGAGACACAAGTTCTGATGATGACTGCGCCCCAACAGGAGATGCCATATTATCAGATCCAAACATGGAGGGATCCTCAAATATAGATTGTCTTGAATCAAAGAACGGTGAGGCCAAATTCATCTCTGGCTGTCGACTAAGACAGAACAGGCGATGATCACATTGGACAAGCTTCTCGAAATGTTTGTCCAGTATCCCTGGGGCACATTGCAGAAAATGTTGCCTACCATACCACAAAGATACATAAACCATTGTTACTTGGAGTCATAACATATTGAAGTTCTTTAATTAGAACTAGGCCACAGGACATGTTGTTACCTGTTCATACTGGCTTGACCATCAGTAAAATCTGAAGTCGCCTGCCACAAAGTATGCTTTCTAGGCTGCGGATTAATCTCCCTAAAAAACAACGGCTGTCTAGCCAGCTGCAACAGACAAAGATCATAAATAAACACCATTGGCACATTAAGAACAGTTGAATGAATCAATCAAGAAAGAAGCAGTTTTATACCACGATGCTCAACGTTCCAGGTTCATCTTCCGGCAAATTAGCATTAAGAGCCATAATATCAGACCACTGAATCTCAATCTTGCTCTTAAGACCTTGTTCCAACACTTCCCACACAAGTTTGTGTTTTGCAAAGTAACATTTCGCCATCAAATCACCATCATTCTTTGCCTTATACTAAACAAACAAAAATCAAACTTAGATACCAAAACAAACCATCTTAACACACAAAAATTCGAAAGACTCACCTCCCATTGACCAATCCTGAGAACTGTAGCATGAAAGTTAGAAGCTTTATGCTTCTCAACGGTTCCTACACCAAAACCAAAACTTTCTCTCTTAACACAACCAGTTTCCGAGTTTGTGTCGTCACCAGTTTGAGAAAGCCTCATCTGAATCAATTCTTGCAAAGATGGGCTTTTTCTTAAACTCAACCCCAAAGGACTTGGCTCCTCAAGTAAGTTAAACTTAGACACGCCTGTTCCATTGCTCCATAGCTGAATCCAAATCAAACCCACCAAAAAAATCCAAACTTTCACAATCAAATTACCAAAAAAATGTAATCTTGTTGCTTAGAAACATACGAAATCAAAACAGATCAAAACCTTAGCACGTTTGTGAAGAGGAGAATATTCTTCTTCAAGAGAATCTTCAGCGATCTCTAGCTTCACAGGAAACTTCGAAGCTCGTCTCATCATCATTTCAACCATTCAAAAATCACAGAATCTGATCACAACAAGTGAATCTATTAAAAATCTATGGAAGAATCTATAAAACAGTACAGAGTAACGAATTTTGATTTTGAAGATCTAAAAAGAGACGAAGAAATATCGCGATTGATGTGTCACGCGCTCTTGACAGATTTATTTATAATATATATATATATAAAAAAAAAAAAAAGAGTTTCTAGAAAATACCCAAAATGGCCTTTTGATCATGTCTTTACATAGGAGGCTATTTTTGTCATTTCTTATTTTTTTCAATACTTGGTTGAGCTAGGCTGTTTCGGGGTCCTATGTTTTGCCTTTTTTAATGACGGCTATAGATGGACAATTCGCCACGTGTCGTATTATTCGGACACTAGCTTCTTATCTAAAAACTAAAATGGTCTCTCTGTTTGGTTTTCGTCTGTTTTTGTCGTCACTCGACACCATATTATATAAAAAATTATAAAATTGGGTTATGTTCTAATGGATAGATTTAGCACCAAGCATTAGTAACTTTTTCTATAAGTTTATAGTTAAATATATAAAAATATCTTAATTTTAGAATTTATGTTTAGTAATGTGGTTACACATCACCATTAGCTTTCAATCACCTTTTTCTGTTTTGTCTCTTTAGAAAAGGTTTAAATTTTTTATTAATAGATTATTAAAATTATTGTAATTTAGTATTACTGGATTTTTAAAATTAAAGATTCTTTGTTAAAAAATATTTTAAATGTTGATTTTAGGATTTTTATAAATTTAATAACATTGATAGATATAATAAAATATTCACGGAGATTTATAGTTTAATAAAATTTGTAATAGTGTTGTTGCAATGTCATAATAATTTGTAACATTACAAATTGATTTTTCTATTTAATAAATTTTGTAATAGAGTTGTTGCAATGTCATAATAATTTGTAACATTACACACTGATTTTTCTATTTTTTTTTTTTTTTTCCTAATGAACTCTCGTTGTCACAGCAGTAGTAGGCTAGTAGCTAGAGAGTCACTGTCTCAGCCGCAATTATCTCTATGATTAAACAAGATTGGGGTTTGAGACTTGAGAGTTGAAAAGAGTTATGAATGAGATTGGTGTGATTATAATAATTTGAAGTCTTCTAATACATCTTTGTCTTTCTGATTTCTCAACTCAATCATTGATCCATGACCAACCTCCTTGTTTACACCCTAGGAATAGTTTTGTCATGCCAGACAAAGAAAAAGAAGACACAAACTACGAAACAAAATCAACTCATTGACCAAATTATATCACAATACAAAAGGATGGATATTACCACAACTTAGATTACAAAATGAGAAATGCAGGTAAGAAAAGGATCTATCCGGCTCTGCTTAAGTAGCCTTTCGGTTGACTTTCAAGTAGGGGAGAGCTCCGATCACGTTGTCGTAGTCGCTCCGGTTCACTTCGGTCTGTATTACAGAAGACAGAACACAAAGTTAGACATGTACAAAAGAAGAGGGTAAGAAACAGAGGAGTGACGTTGCTAATGAAACAAAGCTAAAAACTAAGTAATGACTTGAAGTTGTACTCATACACTAGGAAGATTCAGAATCCATAAAACTGATGCCAACTAAGTTATTTCTCCCTAAATCACATGTCTAATGGAAGCCAATGCAGTGAATTTCATTGTCATGGTTTCCATTCAAAGGCTTCAATCTTCATTTAAAGAGATTCAGCGAGAGACTCAAAGAGTCAAATGTACAAGTAAAGACGCGGTTTGACAAACAAAACTGTGCATTTACTACCAAGACATTATCAGCCAAGTCTCATCCTTCATAACTAGCTTGAAAAATATGAGTTTTTGTGCCTGCTCTATCATCATTCTATGCTAGCTAAGAGCTTGTTCTTTTCAAACCGTATCACACCTAATGCTAAAACATCAACAAAATTCACTGACAGCTAATCACTAATGCTTGAAAGAGATGAATGCAATTTTACACACACTCATAACAAACACCCATCAACAATATGCAGAATCAACAATCCTTTGTTAAAGAAACACCAACCATTTTCGATAGACGCAATTTCCTCTTGTTGTTCTTCTTAGCTAACAAATGCTGCTTTCCGGATCTCCTCCTCACAATCTTCCCCTTACCCGTCACCCTGAATCGCTTCGCTGAGGCCTATCAACAAAACATTACACATTTTCATAATTTCATTCAACCAAAGACTTAAACAGAAATCAAGAAAAGCAAACACCTTTACTTCAACAAATAAAGCTAACATGAAGTTCACAGTTTCAAGAATCCCAAACTTCACCAGATATACTCTTAAGTCTCTATCACATTAACACCAATAGACACAAGAGTAACCATTGAACACAAGAAAAATCTAAACTTTCGAAGCTATTGATTCTAATTTCCGCCACTAAACTCTCCAAAGCGTAGTATTACACATTTTCTTAATTTCATTCAACCAAAGACTAAATCAAGATAAGTAAACACCATTACTTCAACAACTAAAACCTTCTAAAGCTAACATGAAGTTCACAGTTTCAAAAATCCCAAACTTCACCAGAAAGACTCTTAAGTCTCTATCACTATGACACCAATAGACACAAGAATAACCCATTGAACCCAAGAAAAATCTAAACTTTCGAAGCTATTGATTCCAATTTCCACCACTAAACTCTCCAAATCGTGGTACCTCATTTCAGTTTCATCTCCACTATAACAAAAGACACAAATTGCATAGAAAGAGAGAGAGGGATAGGGAAAAGGACCTTGTGGGTCTTCAGTTTGTATCCCTTATGAGCGAAAACTGTAAAAGTCTGAAGCTTTTGGGAATTGGGAGAAGCAACAATTGAAATCTTCTGAGGCAAAACAGCGCGAAGCCCAGAAATGGAGTGACTTGAAGAAAGACTCGTCGCGAATTGAACGGAACTGCGAAGTGAAACTTTTGGAGACGAAGAGCGTAGAGGATGAGAGAAGCTAACGTTAACGGAAGCCATAGAGAGAGAAGCCATTAGTGTTTGTGCTCTCGGCGACTTTTGTTTTATCTTTTGCACTCGCTTCGATTGAGGAAGAAGAGAAGAGATGATGAAGAAGATAAGCTTTCTTTTCGCCTTAAGAGAGAGGAAGAGAGTGAACGGATGATGTGAAATCCGGTTTATTCTGGTTTAGATTGATGTGATAACCGGAATTGTTGGTTTTGCTCGGATTGGACCGCTTGGCCAAGTGTGCGTAATACGGAAATGGTTCTTTTTTTTTTTTTTTTTTTTTTTTTTTCCCAATTTACATAATTTGATAACAGTTTCAGTACATACAGTATAATCAAAACCAAAAATGATGATATCATAATATTTTATTAATAATATTTATAATTTTTTTTATATACAAGATAAAAATTAATTTCTATATACATTATATTTGCTAATTTTCCTACATCCGCCTACAAATTTTGTTTCTTATATGTAATTAAACTATTTTTTTCTTATAATTAAACTTTTTCACTAATATCTGATTAATGATATACTAACCTAGATTGAATGTGTTGAGAGCACACAACTTCACTCGATTGGCTCCCAAAACTAATAGCAATATGTCTCTCTCTTGTAATCATATTCAATATTGTATTTGAGATTCTTTTCTTCATGTTCTTTTGTTATCTAAAGTATATATGACATAGTAATGATCACACCAGACGTTGCACCAATATTGACGTCGAGCATAATGTAATCAGCGGTAGTCGTGAGATTATGAGCGAAAGCTGGTGGAGTAATTTGAAGAAATTAATTAAAGATATACATGAAGCCTGTGTTTGAAGCCAAACAAGAAAATTATTCACCGGAATATAGCAGTTCACATAATAAACAACTCAATTAGGGCATTACACCATGAATATAATGAAACTTGACATGTGAAACTTTAAGGAACTTAAATTTGGTATTTCTGTTTGAATATAATTTATTTATTTCATTATATTTGACTTTTATTTAATTAAAAACAAATAATTTTATTTTATCTTTGTTTCTTTTTACTTATGTATTTTTTTTATTCTAAAATTAGTTAAGAATGAAGGAGATATTTGTTTACCTTTTTCTTATATAGATAAGAGATTAACTATATATATATATATATATAGATAAGAGATTTAACTATATATATAGAGATAATAAGATATTAAATTTGATTTTTTCTATATTTATGTTGACATAATGTATAGATTTAAATGGTTGATTTTTTTTTTATACTTGTCAAAATCTTAGCGGATAGACTTGACACTTAGTGTGATCATGTGAGTTAGTAACTTTGAAACCAAATTTTATACCGTAAGATTCTATAAAATTGTTAAAGTTGTATTTTTTTTTATTAAAAATGATATGGTATTCTTTAGAACATCCTTAATTAATACACTTTTTAACAAAATTTTAATGTATTTTATTTCATTTTAAACTTATATAATCAAGTTATTATTTTGAAATATATGTTTCCTTATAGATACAATTATAAGCATTTTAAATCACCTTTTTATATGCCAAAGTAAGGTTTATATCTATATATACAATAATTCATTTTATCTCATCCTAGAATTTAGTTCCTCCTAATCCACTAGGTAATAAGTTTTTTTTGTCAAATGTGTAAAAAAATCATTTATAATAAAATTAATTATTTCAAGAAAATTAATTTGGATTATGGTATCTTTTCTTTATTTTATTTATGAATTTCTATCACCAATCAAACTATATAAAGACCTGTTAGATATCTCAACAATTAAAATCCATCAACATCAAAACATAAGAAAATATTTACAACACGTTACCATACAAAACAATACTTCATAAACAAAATATGGCCAAGATCAGATGTTTAGATGTTGTTGGTACCATCACAATAATTTTGATGTTGGTCATGGCAGGTTAATCAAGCATTCTTAGTTATTCGAAATGCTTTCTTAGCTAAGTTTTTAACATTTTTATTTGTTTCTAACTTGACTTTTTACTGTGTTGTTTCTTTATGTGTAGAACAAGCAAACGCTATCACCGTTGATGCAGATTGTTATGGACCGTGCACTAACAATTGCCAACAGCTTTGCATTTCAAAAGGTTATAAAGATGGGACTTGTGCAGCTTTTAGAACCAAGTCGAGTTGTTGTTGCAAACCAAGAAAGAAACAAATCTTTGAACAAGCCATGCTCAATTGAACAACTAAACTGTTTTTAGTGTCGTAATTTTTAACTTGTATAATCCTTAAATAAGTATTCCAATAACAAAAGTAAAGAAAATAAATCGATATATATATTTTTTTTTTCACTCATCATGATGCATGCAAAAGGTGTAACAAAGGGTTAAAAATGGATTTAGATACATATTTCCTCTTTTTCATAGTATAAACCTTGGAGTTATTGTATTACTATGACATGCTTGAGCACCTCTCTGCTCGTCACAAAGCTCAAAAATCTGATTCACATGATACTATTCCTCCTCAAATCTCTAATCGAATTCCTCGGTTCTCGCTAAATTCTCATATGCCAAAGCGTGATCCATAGAGTCTTAATTAGAGCTTAGGAAAAGATTTATACTTTATGTTATATGAAATGACTTAAAAAGAAGCTTTAAGCATATCATGAACAACCAAGTCGATAGTTTTTGCTGCGTGAGAACCTTGGCACATATCATCATCAAGTTGTGGTATATGTATATCATTTCCTTTTTCAGATCCTCACAAGTTATGGAGTCAAATTCATTTCCTCAAAAAAAAAAACATAGATTGTTAACGTTCCAATATAGGTGTCATATGTTAACTATGAATGGTTTTTGGATTTAGAACTGATTTAAAAAAAAAAAAAAATTGATGAACTCCCTTGTGGAGACAAGATCTTCCAACATCACATTAGATCCGTTGATATGTCTCGTTCACAACAATCTCAAGTTCCTTGTGATTGAGGATTTGCTTGTATGGAATCCTATGTCAACTTCATTTTTCTTTTTAGTTAATATAAGGACAGTTTGTTTTCTCCTCAAATTGAAACACAGAGAACTCGTATACTTCCTTTATTTCACAAAGAGTGTCATTTTGACATAATTCACACATATTAAAAAATGTATAATTATACATGTTACTTACCCCTATTAAATAACAAATTAATGATTTAAATACAATAAAAATGACTTTTGGGTTTAAAGGTAAATTAAGAAATTTAGTGTAAAAAGATATCGGAATTGTAGAGTAACATTCTTTGTTAAACAATTAAAAAACTATAGAATGACACGTTTTGTGAAACAGAGGGAGTACTAACTCTCTCAACATGAATTATCTTCTATGTTTTGTGCATTTAACATATAGTCTCGCCACAATTCTCTTAATTTCTTAAAAATTCATTACAAAGAATAACAATTCCTAACAATGTAAACGAATTGGACAAGACAATTTTGGACCTTAAATGATATTATGAAAACTATAGATCCAATAACTTAAAAGAGAAAATTAAAGGGATGGAAACATAGGAGAAGCATGGCATATGCAATAAAAATGGTGGTCACAGTATAATCATGCTAAGCACATGAATGCTAATCATTTGGTCTTTCCTTTGCTTATATACTTAACATCACCTAACGCCAAGAACCAATGCAATTGACTAATTCTAACTTATCTTTCACTTTCGGCATTTTAAAATTTTGAGATGGTTTCCAATAATATTCGTAATTATTATCTTATATACAACCAATCATTATATACATTACATTCTTCTTTTGGCTAAATACATTACTTAGTTTTTTTTTTCTGGCTATATATATACATTACTTCGTTACATTATGTAGCGTCGTTATCACTCTTATGCATCATATTCGTGAGTGTGGTTAGGTAAGCTCGTGTTTTACTTAACTTACGAGTTTGTTACATGCAATGCTAGTGTACCACACTACTCATTAGTGCTTCTGGCTTTATTTAACTAAAATTCCCATTTTTTACTTCTATCTCAATTCTTATCTCTTTTTTCCTATAATTTACTAAATTGATAACTCGTGCTAACGCTCGGATGCAATAATGTTAACCCGTTTCATTTAGTCGCCTTCCCTGTAACTTTTTTGAATACATAGAATATATTGGTTTCTTTTTCACTATATTTTTCCTATGGTTACATGAACATGTGTAAATGAATAAGGTTATTATCGGTATACATATACTTATGCATATTTTCTTAAAACACTTAAACTGTGAGTTTGATTTGGTGACTTATATAGAACTTAACCAAAAAATGAAGTAAGGGAAAAAGAAATTGGTTAAGCCGTAAAGGGGAGGAATTATCTTCTCTCCACTTAAGAAGAGTAAGAAGAAAGAAAATTAAAACCTTTTTGAGAACAAAAGATTTTTGTTACGACGATGGAATCCTATGTTGTTCAATACAAAATAAGTCGTTAATTAAGTTAAACGTTTTTTAGACTATTATTTTTCAGTATATATATTATGATCAACTATAAAGTTGTTGAAGCATCTAAAATAAAATTATTTGTGGAGTTTCCAACATTATACATGAATCTATGTTAGATTTCTGCAATTTTGTGTTCCTCCATGTATTAGAATATATATAGTCAAATACAATTCAAGTTTTTTTGTAAGTGTAGTTTTAAGTTTTCAATCCAGTTTTTTTTGGTAAATAAAGACTCAGTTTCTTTTTATTTTTCTTGTTTTTCAACATAAAAATCTAGTTTAATCCTTATTGTTTTAATGTATTGACCAATAAAAATATATAAAATTATTAATAAGTGATAATACAATAAAATTGTTTTCTTAATTATGGTTTGCCTAGTATATCAGCTTAATAGTATAATAAAGGAATACATAAATATATAAAATAATAATAGCGGAATAATCAAATGATCAAATAGCGGGATCAATTTACTAGATATATAAGTTTTTAAAGAAATTATCACAAAATGCTCATTAAAAACTAGTATTAGTAGATTAATGATGGTTAACAAAACAAAAAGTATACTAATGATATTTTTTTAATAACACGCTCGTACAATATAACGGAATCACTTTTCAATATCTAACAAATATGTCAAAATCATAGATCTTGAAATTGTATACCTTTAAACACCTATATATGGTTAGTTAAGGAAACATTGCATAATCTTTTATCTTAAAACCGCTTTTGTATAAATCAACACTTGCAATAGTAACATATTAACATTTGACAAAGTGACCATCACTATCATCATACTATGTTTTGTAGGACCAAATGAATATATAAAAACAACATTTTCTCTTTACGATAACCCAAAACAAATACTAATATAAACACATAAGTTGAAAATTTGAAAAATACCGAAGTCTTGTCAACGATCCAAAATACAACAATCAGAAACAAAAATTCCTCTGTTCTCTTGTTCTTGGTCTATACGAGCTTCAAACACACATAAACAGAAAATACAAAAATTGTTGAAGATAGACAAATTCTTAGGTTTTGATTACTTGTGGATCAAGCCTTCTTCATCGGTCTCTGGTTTCAAGGTCAGACTCTCGAATTTGATTTACTATTTTCTTTTTGTTCTCTCTGTTAACCCTATTTGATGATTTTAACCAAAATTACAAACCCTAATTTTTTCTTTCTTGATTTTTCAATCTGAGAAAAATACACTAAAAATTATGTTTTCTGGAATAGTTTTGGTACGTTTATTGTCAATTCTTGTTTCAATTTCTGACGTTTTATAAAGATTTTTATAATGAAGAAGCCAAGAACAAGTTTAAAAGATTTTTTTTTTTTTTTTGCTGCAGAATTTAATAAAATTCCAAAACAAAAATAGTTTCGATCGATAAAACTTGTCTGCTCTATAAGAAACACAAGTCGTGGTTTCACTTACGAACAAAACAAAAACAATTGTATTCTTCTCACTTCTCACTATAAACAAAAACACATATTTTTAATTTTTTCTCAATCCCAAATTTTATCGTTTCACGAGCTTTATTTTCCCAAGAAAATATATTCAAGTTTTCATTTTATTTTTTTCTCAAATAGTCAAAACATAAACTATATATTAATCACTTTTGCTAATTTTAATCTGCATAATTTTTGTCACTATTAACTGCAAAATATTTTTTTCACAAATTTTAATCTAAGAGTTAGAGAGACACTGATTCTTCTAAACACGTGGTCGTCTTTGTCTCTTCCCATATAGGAAACAGATGAATCTGCTAAAATCTCCATTTTTTTCTTTTGCTAATTGTTTAATTATGAACTCTCATTAGCATTATTATTATAATCAAACCTGTTTTGTTTTCTAAAAATGCTAATAAAAGGAAACTTCTTTTTGTTAACTTTGAGATTTTTTTTTTGATTCTTGATGTGTAAAGAAGAAGAAGAACAAAGGTGAGTCTGTGAAATCTCCATTTAATTTTTTGTTTCTCTCCAGCCCATCCGACCATGGCAGACCCGTGACAATGACACTGAAAATAAGATTTTGTTTTTTTTTCCTTTTCTTGCAAAGTCTTTGATTGAAATCAAGAATATCTCTGAAACTGTGAAAAACAAAAGTGCAGCAAATTAACTCTATTCTAAGTAAGTACTAGTACTACTAGACCATTGAGAGTAATTGTTGTTTTTTAAAGGCATAGGCACAGCTTTCTTATCTCTTTAAGTTACTAGGTCTCAGCTTGTTCTTGTTGTCTCTTTTTCTTTTGGGACCTAACTTGCTTTATTGGTGATTTGAAACTAAGTCAGCTTTGTCCCAAGGACCAAGGATTGTCTTTTTTTTTCAATCTCTATGTCTTGATCTGTTTTGGCTTCTTGATCATAAAAAACACCTAAGATCTCACCTTTTCTTTAAAGGGTTTCTTGATCTGTGTTCTCTGTTGTAAAGATTTAATCTTTATCATCTGGGTTGTCTTTAAAATATATATTCTCTGCTTTTGCTCCATCTTGCTCATCTGGAAGGTATCTTTACTTTTTGGCAGAATATAAAAGAGAGTCTACTACAATGAGCTGCTGAATCAAACCAATGCAAGTTGTTTGAATGGATGTGGTATATGGTTCCAAGAAAGGAGTAATGGCTAAGCAGCAGCAATCGGAAACAGATACTACAAGACCTCCTCTTGTTCCAGCTGAGAAGAACAATGTAGTTTCTCATGTCACGCGGCGTGCTAGAACTATGGAGGTTAGTTCAAGATACAGATCACCGACTCCTACTAAAACTGGGAGGTGTCCTTCACCTAATGTCACGAGGACTGTGTCTTCTCTAAGCTCTCAACCGTTATCGAAAAGAGCGGTTTCAGCGGAAAGGAAACGTAGCCCTTCCACGCCAACTACTCCTTCCACACCGGTTAGTGATGTATCTGTAGATTTATCGGTTTCTTCTAGGAGACTATCTACTGGTCGTTTACCTGAAAGCTTATGGCCTTCTACTATGAGAAGCCTCAGTGTTTCTTTTCAGTCTGATTCAGTCTCAGTTCCTGTTAGTAAGAAGGAGAAACCGCTTGTTACTTCTTCGATTGATCGAACATTGAGACTGTCTTCTTTGAATATAGCTCATAAGCAGCAGAGTGAGACAACCTCTGTCTCGAGGAAACATACTCCCGAGAGGAAAAGAAGTCCACTGAAGGGGAAGAATGTGTCTGCTGGACAATCAGAAAACTCAAAACCTGTGGATAGTTCTCATAGTAAGTTAATAGAACAACATCGATGGCCTAGTCGAATTAGCGGAAAGGTTACTTCAAATCCTATGAATAGAAGCTTCGATCTTGGCGATAAAGCGGTTAGGAGAATGTCACTACCTTTGTCCAATAAAATCTCAAAGCCATTACAGAAATCTTCTAGTGACACAACAAGTTTGTTATCTTGTTATGAAAATGGTGGACAAGAGATTTTGTCTCCAACAACTTCAGAAGATAGTAGTAGTTGTGAATCTCTCAAGCTTTTGTCTGCAAGTTCATTAGATAGAACAACCTTTGCTAGGTTACACCCATTGTCTGCTCCTGGATCACGCACTGCTTCACCGAGCAGGTCCTCATTTTCATCATCATCCTCGAATTCTCGAGGCTTGAGTCCATCAAGAGGAGTGAGTCCCTTGAGAGGATTGAGTCCTTCAAGAGTGGGAAATCTCTCTTGTGTGAGATCATCTACACCGCCACCTAGAGGTGTAAGTCCATCTCGGATAAGACAAACCGCGCAATCCAGTAGCAACACAACCTCGGTTCTTAGCTTCATCGCGGATGTCAAGAAAGGGAAAAAGACAACTTATATAGAAGATGTTCATCAACTGCGCTTGCTCTATAATAGATATACGCAGTGGCGGTTTGCAAATGCTCGAGCTGAGGGAGTAAGCTACATTCAAAGCTTAATTGCTGAGGTAAATCAAATACTCTGTTTGTAACATTGTATTGAGTGTATCTTCCTCTGTTGTAACAATCTTGAGGTTACAGGAAACTCTATACAATGTCTGGCAAGCAACATCAGACCTACGAGATCATGTGACGAACCAAAGAATTTGTCTCCAACAGATGAAACTAGAAATCAAGCTTGAATCCATTTTAAATGATCAGGTATACATATATATCTTCACTTTCTCGTGTGTTCATCAGATTATCATCCTCATGGTCTAAAGGTATCCTCATAAGTATTTGTGCAGATGAATTGCCTTGAAGATTGGGAAACACTTGAGAGAGAACACGTCAGTTCTTTATCTGGTGCCATTGAGGACTTGGAAGCAAATACTCTCAGGCTTCCACTAACCGGAGGAACAAAGGTATAGTTTCACCTTTCCACTGAATGATAGAAAAGACCAAGAATCGAGTTATGATTTAGTAAAGCTCTTGTGAATCACAGGCGGATCTTGGATCTTTGAAGTTGGCTATGTCCTCAGCTCTTGATGTTATGCAGAGTATGGGATCATCCATCTGGTCATTACACTCGCAGATGGAGGAGACGAATAAGGTTATTTCAGATCTCGCTGGTGTAGTTACAAAAGAGAACTTTTTGCTTGACAAATGTGAAGATCTCTTGGCATCAACTGCAGTCATGGAGGTAAACAAAATCAAACACAAATCCAAGAATCTATGGTTCAACTTCAACACGTTAACCCGAGTTTATTCATTGTGTGAAACAGATAGAAGAGAGTAGCCTCAAGACCCATCTGATACAAAAGAAGCAAGAAGAAGAAGTAAGAGATGATGCAGGGTCTCCACTGTTGCCATTGAGCAAGTTTCCATGGCCATAACAACAACACACTTCAAAGAATGACTTGTAAATTGCTCTTTCTGGCTCGCATTTTCTTCTGCCATCATCATCTTTTTCCATTTTGTCTTTTACTTGTAGGAAAAAGATGTGAAGAAGATTAAAGAAAAATCAATGAAGAAAATGCAATTTAAATATTCACATGTAATCTCAGTTAGTTTTTAATGGTCAGTGCTAGAATAGCTATTAATAAATTCACAAAATAGTAAATCTAAATATTATTGGAACGTCGATCAGAGTTTTTATATAGTTTCAGTCATAGAAGCAATCAAGTTATAAGCTTCGTTTGTTAAAAAGGTACAATTCTGTATGAATCAACTATGCTGAGAAGTTATTATACAAAAATGATTAGAGAAATGATCTACAAAGAAAGAACATCATTCAAATAGGACTAACTCTATCTGTTATACAGCTCTTGCCTCTCTTGAGACATGGTAGAAAAGTAAATATACAAAACTTTACTTTAGCTCTCAAAAACCTTACCACAAGATTTAAACTTCAGATTCGACCTGTAGAGCTGTTATTTCTGCAGCCGGTTCAGCGGTTATTTCTGCAGCCGGTTCAGCCGTTATTTCTGCAGCCGAAACTTCGACTTCCACTTGTTTTTTCTTCTTTCTAGAGGCTGGTTCTTGTGGTTTCTTAATCATTTCCTTGTTTGGTACCAAGATAATGAACAAGTTTCTGTCCCTAAAGTTTTTGCTCTCTTCAGTCGCAAGCTACAGATGCGGGCCAAGTTTCGGTGACTATTCATTTCAGACAGTTTGCATTTATAAGGAACAAGAGGAGAAAAAACATGTTACCTCCCCTATTTCGGTTTGAAAACGTCTGAGGAGTTCAATAGCGATATTTCTGAACTCGTTTTCTCGTCCTTTCATGCTCACAATCACCTTAACCTGTGCACATTAAAAGAAATGCATTAGCAAAATACATTCAGATTGGCCAGAACTCTTGCAGCTTATGAAGAATATGAATAACCTTGTCACCATCTTGCAAGAACTTTTGGGCAGCCCTTAGACGAACGGAATAATCATGCTGATCAATGTTATAACTGTTGGAAAATAAAGTGGTAACATTTTGATAAGATTCAGTTCTGAAAACCATTTGCAACATCACAAACAAACAAAAAACAAACGCCTTACCCCATTTTAAGCTCCTTTAAGTCCATGCGAGTGGCTGAGATGAAGAAACACAAGAAAAAAATACATAAGCTGATAAGCATATCATCTCCAACTTTGAAACTAAGAAGGAGGAGAACAGTCAATACTTTTCTTTTGCTGATCTTTTTTCTTCTTTTGCTGTTCATATCTGTATTTACTGTTAACCCAAAGAAGAAAGCACCATTACTAATAGTTCTGTGCATTTCGGTATACATATAAGAAGCCATTTCAATAAAAATTTAGCTACTCACCTGTAATCCATCATTTTAACAACAGGAGGATCTGCATCAGGCGATAATATCACCTGAAAACCAACACAATCTATCAGTTATAGTTGGTTCGTTTAGTCACAGTAGAGTCTTGGTTTAGCTTAACTAATCTGTGACTACTGACTAGTATAACGATACAAACACTCTTCTTCTTCAATAAGAGAATAACATAAATCTTTCACAATTCTTATCCAAATTCCGTTATTCTATACAGTACCAGAGCATGTTCGATTCTAGCGAAGTCTTCCATCTATTGCTTAATTTCACCAAATATTCGCACATTCAATTGTCGAATATCAAACCAAAAACATTGCAAATACCCAAAAAGCTTAATGTATCAACAAGAGAGAACATTTGCAATGGAAACACATACCAGATCAAGCTCAGCATCGTCAGCCATTCGAACAGCTTCATCTTTAGATACTAAACCAAGCTAAAGAAACCAAAAACAAACTGGGAAACTTATGAGTCTATTTTTGCAAAATCACAAAGCTGTAATCTTATACTAATCTCAAGAAATTGAATCACATTTACCATGTTTTGTTGTCCATCGATAAGCCTAACAGTAGCTGACCTACTCAAACAACACAACACCATTCAAAAACTCGAATCACACAAGAAATTTCAAAATCCCAATTCGACTACATAAACCTCATTACCTAATTGAGGCGATATCAAGGGCTTCATCAACTTCGGCTTCTTTAGGCCTACCTCGCCTCGAGTCTCCTCCAGAGAAACGATAACCTCCACCACCACCTCCGAAGCGGCAAGTTACGGTGAATCCACGGCGAGGAGAAGGCGTGAGATTAGCGAAAGACAGTTCGGTTTTGGAGAGACGAAGACCACAGAGCTTAGAATCGACTGAGAATGGTGAATAAGAAGACAACGTTTTGGTGATTCCGGAGAAAACGGCGTTGAATCCGACGGTGCTGGTAATCCCAGCCATGGCGCTTCTTCTTCACTCAAAGAGGTTTCAAACCATGGCATCTGCACGAAGCTCTTATCCAGAAGAAAAAAAAAAAAACGCAACGAAATTGAAACTACGTCGTTTCGTAAGTTAGTGTTGGAAACGAAACGACGGTGTTTTGTTAATGGGCTTACTATTTGGTTAGGGCCCAATATTATTGAAGCAACCGGACATAAACTTTTAACAAATAACTGTTCCTTAGTATTACGACAGGATTAGAGATTGTGTGACATTAAACTATAATCTCATTCATGTGAAAATCCATATTTGCCCCTCTTATTACTGTTTAATTTTTAGAAAAATCATATTCCTTTAAAGGGAGAAAAATACAACCTTATTTATTTTTTCGCAAATGAATATAATATTTGTAAAAGTTTTCAAAAATTATAATCTCATAAATCAGTTTTATTTTTGGAGTTACATAAAAATTCACGAACATAAAAGTTAAATGTTCAAATTAATTAATAACTATAGAGAAAATCTTTGAATATTAATTGAATTTTACAGTTTTTACTCATGCCAGACCCATGCCAAAATCACTTCTAATCATGCAACAAATATATAAATTAAAAGTAGATTTGATTTTTGATAACAATAAATAAAAATACAACAAATTAAAGTCAATAATAAATACAATATCTTAAAAGATTTTCTATCAAATTCTTAATTTTTTCCCCCAAAAACAAAATAGTTTTATTATTTATGAATGATAAATAAAGGATATTTTCGTAATTAGCAGATAATTAACACGTGAGAAATAAAGGAAAATAACAAAAAAAACAAAAAAAGGAAATTAGGGCAGAAAACACACAGAACACAACTTCATCAAAGAAAAAGGAATTGGAAAGTGATATTATCTTCTCCACCGTCAATATACACAAATATATAACTCACATATATATATATACACTATATAGCTCTCTCTCTCTATCTATCTGCACCAAGAAATTTTACTTTTTTATTTTATTTTTATTCAATCCTCCTCATCGCGAAAACAAGAAAATCAGAGTAATGCAACCACAAGGTGAACCATCGGGTTTAAGCTTGAGACCCGGCGGTGGTGGTGGCGGCGGCGGAAAGAGGCTTTTCGTCCCTCGTTTTAGCTCCTCTTCATCCTTTGATCTTACCAATGGCGGTACCGGAGAAACCCTTATTCCCGTCAAGGTAAATAAAAACACGAACAAATCACAATCCTCTGTTTTTTTTTTCTCTTCCCCTACGTTCAAATTTGATTTCATGGGTTTGTTAAGAGAAGGTGTATAATTGAAGGGTTTGATTCGTTTTCGTGATTATGAATCGAATTATGAAAAAAGATTGGATCTTTAGGTTTTTTTTTTTGACGATTGTTAAAATTTTTGATTATATGGACAAAGATTGATACTTTATGTTGTGTAATTGAAATTTTTTGTTTTTTGTAGAGAGAAAATTCTGGTGAACGTTTGCGGTTTACACGAGACCAGTTGCTTCAGGTCAAACAGGTATTAAACTTTAAACTCTGTTTCTGATGTTAGCATTGGCTTTGTTTCTGTTCTTGATGATCTAATCATTCATCGTTATGTTTCTTTATAGGAGTCGGCTCAAGTCTCTGATGAAATCTTGAGACGCTGTAAGGAAATCTCAGCTGAGCTTTTTGGAGAAGAGCATAGTTGGGGGAATCGTGTAGCCGAGAGTAAAGTGAGTGTATATGTGTGTGATTGTTCTGTTTTGCATTGTTTCATACTTTTTAAAGAATCTGTTTTTCTAATATCACATTCTTTGTTTTGGTCTTATCAGCCAGCAAATCAACCTCAGAATCGTTATACCGAGCGTGATAACCGTGACTGGCATAGTCGTGCGCCGGTTCCAGCCTCTGGTGGTAAAGAATGGATTAGGGACGACGCTAAAAATACATCGCAAGGGGTAAGTTTTCGTCACTTGTTATGTGTTGGCATATTGTTAACTTACTAAGTTTCTCTTCTTGCTAACATGATCATCTTGTGTAACAGTCTGGTCCTGCTCCTGTGCTGCTTAAAGCAGAGGTCGCGTGGTCAGCTAAAAGAGGAGCTCTTTCAGATAAAGACCGAGTTCTCAAGAACGTGAAAGGGTAAATATTATATTTCTCAGCTTTTGTCCTTGAAGTTAGTTGTGATGTATGTTTGGACTGATTCGTTACAACTTTGATCTGATGCAGTATTCTGAACAAGCTTACTCCGGAGAAGTATGAGGTTCTTAAAGGTCAATTGATTGACTCTGGCATCACCTCTGCTGATATCTTAAAGGTTTGTTTTTGATTCCTGATTTCTGCTGTTTTGTAGTTCTCTCTTCATGGTATTGACTTGCTCTTACCTTTGATTGCAGGGTGTGATACAGCTAATCTTTGAGAATGCTATACTGCAGCCTACGTTCTGCGAGATGTACGCTCTTTTGTGTTATGATATTAACGGAAAGCTCCCTTCGTTTCCGGCTGAGGAACCTGGTGGCAAAGAGTTAAACTTTAAAAGAGTCCTTTTAAATAACTGCCAAGAGGCATTTGAGGGTTCGGGCAAATTGAAGGAAGAAATTAGACAGATGACTAATCCAGACCAAGAAATGGAAAGAATGGATAAGGAGAAGATGGTGAAGCTCCGGACACTTGGAAATATTCGTCTTATTGGAGAACTTCTGAAGCAAAAGATGGTGCCTGAGAAGATAGTTCATCATATTGTCCAAGTATGTATGAGTATGACCCCTTCTTGTTTATTATAGTATTCATATATTGTTTCCTTAAAGGCTCATTGAACTTAAAATATTGTAACACAGGAGCTTTTAGGAGAAGACAGTAAAGCTTGCCCAGGAGAGGGAGATGTTGAAGCTCTATGCCAATTTTTTATAACTATTGGGAAACAACTTGATGAGAACCCACGATCTCGAGGTACAAATGAGATGTACTTTGGTCGGTTGAAGGATCTAGCAAAGCACCCTCAGCTAGAGCTGCGTCTTAGATTTATGGTCCAAAATGTTATTGATCTTCGAGGTAACAAATGGGTACCGAGGCGTGAGGAGGTAAGATTTTATCATTCCATCTCAAACCTTTAAATACTAGTCTTTAGTTCTCTCGAGCCATGCTTACACGTTGTTTACTATGTAAAATGGCAGGTGAAAGCAAAGAAGATCACTGAAATCCATTCCGAGGCAGAGAGGAATCTTGGGTTGCGTCCTGGTGCGATGGCAAATATGAGAAACAACAACAATAACCGTGCTGCGGTTTCTGGTGCAGCAGACAGTATTGGCTCTGGAAATATCCTTGGCCGTCCTGGTTTTGGAGGAATGATGCCTGGCATGCCGGGAATTATGAAGATGCCTATGGATGATGGCGGCTGGGAAATACAACGGACACGGTCCATGCCGAGAGGGAACAGACAAACAGTGCAGCAGCCTGGTGCACGTGTTCAGCCTCCTCCTGCTTTCAACAAGTCAGTTTCAGTCAACTCAAGGCTTCTTCCTCAGGGCTCTGGAGACCTTCTTAATGGCGGTGGTAGAAGTGCTCTTTTGCAAGGTAACGGTTCTACCTTAGCTCCTCAAGCCTCTAAACCCATTCCAACTGTAGAGAAGCAGCTACCACGGTCTCAACCTCAGCCACAGCCACAGCCACAGGCGGCTCCTCTGGCTAATAGCCTGAACGCAGGAGAGCTTGAAAGAAAAACCAAGTCGCTTCTTGAAGAATATTTCAATGTCCGTTTACTGGACGAGGCAATGCAATGTGTTGAGGAACTGAAATCTCCATCTTACCACCCGGAGCTCGTCAAGGAAGCAATCTCACTCGGTCTAGAGAAAAACCCTCCGTTGGTCGAACCAATAGCCAAACTCTTGAAACATCTGATCTCCAAGAACGTGCTGACATGTGAAGACTTAGGAGCGGGTTGTTTGCTCTACGGTTCAATGTTGGACGACATTGGAATCGATCTGCCAAAAGCACCAAACAGCTTTGGAGAGATCTTAGGGGAGTTGGTATCAGCTAAAGTCTCGGATGTCAAGCTTGTGAGAGAGGTTCTAAAGAAGATGGAAGATGATTGGTTCAGAAAAACCGTGCTTGATGCAGTAATAAAGAGTGTTGGCGAGACTCCATCAACATCGCAGGCGGAGGAGCTCGAGGCTTGCCGGAGTCTGCTTTAAAAGATATATTGGTTCTCCATGGCGAAGTCTTAACTTGAGAGAGTAGTCTGAATCAATTTTTTGTTATAAAGGTTTTTGAGTTAATATTTATATATACTCGGAAGATTTGGTTCAGTTTTGTTTTACTTCTCTTATATACTTTTTTCGTTCATCTTGAGTTTTGAAACATTTCAGGGTGAGAAAAGATAAAAAAAAAGGTTACATTTTTCATATGATTTCTTCGTTAGAGTAACGTTATGTGGCAAGCACGAATTAGTGACGAAGATTCAATTAAAACCTTCAATCAAATACAACAACTTAGAAGATGCCTTTAATCCAATTCCTATCAATATCATCGTTGAAACTTGAAACAACCTTAGATATATAAATAATAACTTGTATAATGATTGTACCATTACCCAATTACAAAAATAATATTTTGTCGAGTCAACCTTTGTGAAAACCATTGAATCATTTGTTTTTCTATAAGAGTGGAGGTCCAAAGAGTTTGAAAAATGCTAAAACTTGAACATTTCAATGGTTGTTGGTAAAAGTGGATATATATATATATATATATATATATACGTTGTACAAATAGTAACGAAATGTAATCCTTAAAAAAATATGATTGATGCAGCCTGCACGGTCCAGTGGTAAGGGAGAATTGGAAAAAGTTGAAAGGAACTAACCCTCGATCCACCCTGTAATTAAAAGTCATTGTTGTGTGGGAAGTCTGTACACCCAACTGATTTATTTGGTAGTCAGAAATGCGGATAGACAGTATGGTAGCCTTTTAAGGAGAAGTCCACTTAGAAGCATTTCGGTGTGTTTCTATCGGGGCTGACCGGATCAGCTGATAGGATTTATCAAAAAAAAAAAAAGTGATTCATGCAACTCACAATTACTCGAATAACCGAAAAAAACTCTTATGTGTTGCAGATCATATTAACTATATCACAAAATGTGTAATCCTTAAATAAATTATGATTCATGCCACTCATCACAACTCGAAAAACTATAAAATGTTAGCTGTATAATTGAGTTGAGTTGTATTATCTGTGTGTTTTTAACAAAGAAGGTCAACTCATGAAGTACCTACGAGTACTCGAAGGAATTATAAATTCGCATCACTCGTTGACACAATTAGACATTTTTCACAAAACTTCATTACAGAAAACAGATTCAAATACATTTTCTTGAATTAGGTATATAAGTTCAAAACGCAAATGAGATCATCTTCACTCGTTTGTTGCTCCTTGATCATCTTCTTGCTAATCATTCAATCTCATCTGATTCTATCAGACCACAATGATGATAGGAAACTTGTGGAACACGGCGCCGGATACAAGAACAACAATCTTCACGTTTTCGTTAAGAGAAGAGGGATTATTCCTATCTTCATCCCATCATCATCCAATCTTCTATCTCCTCTATTGAACTTATGTAGTTTTGGAATTTGTCTTCTTAGTAGTTATGTGCTCTTGATTTTGTTCCCGTTCTAAGTATTAATACTAAATCTTGGTTGCAAAAGCAAGTTATATATTTTCAAAAGTGAGCGAGTGTCTTCGAATCTTGTGGTATGTATTGTGTAAATTCATTCACAAAGCTTTGCATTCTTTAATCTATGTTTTGTGTACGTACGCCATAATTTTTCAAAGTAGAATTGTGTTTAATCTCTCTAACCGCACTAAAACATATTGTGTTTATTTGGCAAAGTAAAATTGTGTTAATCTCTCTAATCACAAATTTTAAAACGCTTGATTTTCATGTCAAGGCGCAAACCCGCTATTCAAGCTTTCTATTCCGTTGAGATCAGCCTTTCTATATGGTACCGATTTCTCCTATTAACCATGAGAAGAACAAAAATAAATAAATAAAAAGAACAATGTGGAACGGAATAAATAATATTTTCTTAAATCATGGCTCCGAATGATAATCATACCGTACTACAAAACCGCACCGCAACAGAGCTGTAATAGTGTCAAAATATCTGCATATACATATATATCTATGTATTTTTGTTACTATTTGAACCGCACCGCACTTTTTCCGCAGTGAAAAACGCAGTTACCATTCGGAGCCATGGTTAAAATTTGAGGAATACATAGGGATATCACATTCTTCCTCATTTTTTTTCTAATTCATGGTTACCAATTGAAGCCATATATAGAAGTAGATAATTTGATTGATTGATTAAGATCTGTTTATGGTTTTGGTTTTTGGTTTTCCAGATTGATATTAGTTTTAGTTTTTTATAATTTTCTGGTTTATTTGGATTTTAATTTAAAATCTAACTAGATTCGGACCCGCGCTACAGCGCGGGGGAAAATTACCGGGTTTTTAATCCTTTGTACGTTGCGGGATAATTTATTTGTGTTTGCTTTACTTTATTTTGATTATTAATTAAATTCTATCATTTTTAGATTGTATTTTTGTGTTGGTTTCGAATATGTTTAAAATTATTTAAATTGTATGATTTTAGTTGGATTGTTAATTTTAGAACAATATGTGACATATATACATGTATAAATATTATACTATGAATCATTTTTAAAGTTTGGGGATTGACCCGCGGTACACCGCATAATCATAAATACATGATTTTAACTTGGATCTTTCATGCAGTTTTGTAGAATTGCAAATATCTAGAATAAACAAATAAAGAGCCAATGATTTCTTATTTCTTATCGTGTTAAAATGTAAAATATGTGTTTATGTTACAATTTTCTGGTAGCAGAAACTTATTTATATAGATAATATTTTCTTAGAGTTAGGTTAGCGTTGAAAAAAAGATTAGCTTTATAATCAAGCCAGAAATTCGAAACTATTGCCAAATAAATATATTAAAGATGGTTGAAAATGAATTATCCCGTAATTGGTGTGAAGATCATAGTTAATATAGGAGAAAACTATACATCTAAATATTAATATAAGATATTTAAGGAACATTTTGTTTTGAAATATTATGGATAATTTGATAAATATTTTATATTTAATTTATATTTCTGATTTTTAGGTTAATTTGTTAAACCAATATACAAAATCATACATTAATGTATTTTTCCTTAAACAAATTAAGATTAATGTACTTTCCAAAACCGATATTGATGGTTTAATTTGGTAGATTTCGAAATAATATATATGGAAACTGGTATTTAATATCTTTAAATTTTTAGTAAGATCCAATTGAAAAATTTCGGGTTAATTTTTTAAAAAAACCCGACGCAATAAACTTTTGTACTTCTGTTTTACTATAGTAGGGATAAATAAGAACCAAACCCTAAAAGAAAATAACAAATTCGCTTTTGATAAACTAAAAGATGGTGGTGGACGACAACTTCACCGCCGACGTAAGAGTCCCAAGTTCCCGATACGATCGCGAAATCGAACGAGGAGTAGACTTAATCAGCTCTCTACCCGATGAGATCATCCAACACATCCTCGCCTTTGTTCCGACCAAAGAAGCCATCACAACGTCCCTCTTGTCCAAACGATGGAGGTATGTTTGGTACAATACACCTTCCCTCTCCTTCGATGGTAACACATTAGAGAAGATGGCTTCTTCGTTAAACAAAATCCAAAATATTTACACAGCTATCAAGATGATAGATTTGAACATCCGAACCGGCATGATCCATCATATACCACAACTTAACAGTTGGATCGAGTTGGCCATGTCCCGTAACGTGGAGACTATGTCTTTGGCAATGATGGATGCTAATCTTGAAAAATATGATATTCCTGAGTTCTTCTATACCAATACCTCTGTCAAGCAACTCAGCTTTGAGTTTTACTTTGCTGATATGATACCTAAACGGTCTGTGTCTTGGACATCGTTGAAGAAGCTGAAGTTGAGTTGTTGTAGACTCTCTGATGAATCCTTGGCTAAGTTATTATCTGGTTGCCCTGTCCTGGAAAGCTTAACGTTGAGTTTATGTATTGAACTGAAGGTTCTTGATCTGAGCAAGTCGCTGCGTCTGAGGACATTACAAGTTGTCCGCTACTGTTGGGGTACAGATCCAATGCTGATTGTGGCACCACATATACATCGTCTCGTATTGAGAAACTCTCAGTTTCCTTGTACTTTAGTCGATGTCTCGTCTTTGATCGAAGCTAGAGTGAACTATCGCTTTGACTTATATAAAAGAACCTTGGAAGATGATTTGCTTCATCTCATGATGCTAGAAAAGCTTCAAAACGTAGAGAAACTTACCATTGGGGCAGACTTACTTCACGTATGTTTTGGATTTTTAGTTTGGTTGCTTTAGCCAACATGGTGTACATAGTTTCACTATTTTACTATCTTTTTCAATGTGTGCCTTTGTATTAGGTGTTATCGTTAGGGGAGCTTCGTGGTAATCGTTTTCCGATGTTCAAGGTCAAAGCTTTGACGATTGAGACAACGATGTTTCAGTTTGTAATCCCTCCTGCTATAGAACGACTGTTACAAAACTCACCTGATCTAAAGAAGCTAACAATACACACAAGAACTTACGACACCGCGCTGGTATATATTTATCATAAACCTTTTTCTTTATTTTTTTCTTGACCATTCTAACCATTCTTAAGTTTGGAAAATCCATGAATCAGGGGGAAAAGATTAATAGCCAGTTGGATCAATGCTTGCAATCAAAAGATAGCATCTTTCAGAACATGTCCTGTTGGGATAAAGAGTCACAGCAGGTGGCTTCGTTCGTTGAACCTTTGGTGAAAGAGGCAAAGAGATTAGAGAAAATGATCATACACTTGGAAGACCGTTACCTTAAAGCAAGAGGGTTTCAAAATCTGGTTCACACACTTTCTCACAACAAAGATGTCTCCAACATTGTGTTATCAACCGAGCCGACAAGATCAGATAAGTGCGGGATCATAGGTTTGTTTCAAATGTCTTGAATCTCAATGAATACTTTTACATTGATCCTCTTTTAAAACATACACTAGATGAACGCAATTCTTTTGTTTTTTCTTTCAAAGTATCGAAGTTCTGAAAATGGATTGATCCGTGGCATATTTTTCGCTAACCTAGCTTTATATGAAGACTATTAAGCCTGCGAAAATACGCGGATATATGAAATATATGTTGAATTTTACTATGAGTTGTCACAAACACATCTAGATGCTTCATGTTTATAAGCAATATACAAATGTTCTCGAGAGCAATGAATGAATCAGAATCACAAGATCAAGCGACATAGTAGATTGGGCGTCTGTATTCATCAAAGTACTCATCTCGGTGCAAGAACAAAATTGCGTAAATCGCGTATATGATCCCAGGTAGGTAGCCTAAGCAAGTGAGTACCAAACAAATGAAGAACTCAACCTACAAATTAAACACACAAAAACAAAGCAAAACAAACAAATCACAATTTAGGGGAGAAAAAGAAAAATCTAAATTTTATATCCTAGTCCCTTCATTAGTGTTTCTTTACAGGAAACCACCACAATTATATTTTCGGTAATTCGTCTCCAATCAAAACATCATATTATAGATTGGTTCCCGTAAACCGGAATCGTAACCAAATTCAATTTCAATAACCGCAATCAAACCAGCTTCTAGTATCGTGATTCGATTTTTAGAGATCTCAATTCGAATTAGATGAAGCTAAGAGAGATCGAACTTACAGTACAGCAGCCATGCCTGAGACAAACTCCAACAGGAGGAAGAAGGATTGCGATTAAGATCTCGCAGCAGAGCTCGCAACTACTCGCCATTGATTATTCACAAGAGATGAGATCAGATTTGAAGAAGAAGAAGAGAGAAGATTCACGAAACAAATATAGGTTTTAAAGTCGTTGGGGGTAACAGCGAACGTCAAATCTAAGATACAGAGTGTAAGCGAGATCTACACCGTTCATTTTCAGGGATTTTTATATCCAACGGAACAGTTTGATGTTTTTGAGTTCTGGCGTCATCTTGTTGGTTGACTCATGGTAGCTTGTGTACGACGTCTGACACTAGATTCTGTCTAGATTTCCACGGATATATGATATTTGCGGCACTAGATTAGTTTTTAATTTTATAAGAAATATTATTAGAATTTATTTATTTAGTTTTTTAATACAACATTTGTGGAAATAAATGGTTTTAGAGTAATGTATAAGAGTTCAGTTGAAAAAATAATAATGATAAAAGAGTAATGTATAAGATGTGAGTCAATTAATTTACTGTATTTTAGGTAAATTATTTGTGTGGATAGATAATTTTTTTTTATAATTTCTTAGTTAATACATAGTTTTCTAAATAAATTCCAATTTACTACTAGATTTTTTAAAATAATTTTTATAACAAAATTTAAATGTGTTTGACAATATAATTAAAATAATCAAAATATCAAAGAAGTCATCAATAATAATTGTTAAGAATAGTTTTTAATCATATATTATAGAGTTAAAAATAGAGAACTACACATTAGAGACAGTGTAAACTCTTAATGAACATGATTATGTTTTTTACCAGATGAAAACTACTATATCTGAAAAAAAGAATTCAAGAAATCTAAACTGACGGAACAAGAACGAAAAAAGATCAAACCATATATATATATACTAAGCCAACCTCCATTAAAGATAAAAGAAGCTAAGTCCATATAATTTTGTTCCAAAATATACATTTTTTCTTTTAACCATTATTTTTAAAATTCTACTTAACTCTGCACATAAAGGAGTCAAATCTCTAAAACTTAGTTTTAATCCTTTCTTATTAAAAGTGAAGTACATTATAAAAGAAAGATCACTAATGGTATGTAATTACATTCAAATACCATTACAAATATATGTTTTAAAGAATGAAAATAATAATCATTAAAAGCAAAAATGTAAAATACTAATTTATTCAATTTAATTAAATTATAAAAACGAATATACATTATTATTTTTATTTAAAAATGAATGACCATTCAAAAAAATAAAGAAGATTTGATATCTAACTTATCATATTAATTTGTTATTAATTTTTATACTTTACCTTTCATTTTTATATGATTATATTTTTGTATAACAAATAACTCATCATGGACATGTTCTTTTTTAATTCGCTCAACGAGTGACTAAACCCCATCAAAACGACTGTGACGATGTCAATTAAAAAGCAAAATGACAAGGGCATAGGTAAGATGACAACACATACATGATCGTTTGAGTGACAAAAGGTGTCGTTGGGAAAACAGTAATCGCCGAGATTTCTAGCGACTGTTACAGTAGCTTATTTTAACTTAACGGATACTCTTACATACAATGACAAAGCCTATTATAATTCTATTTTGTCTGTTTTTTTCTCTCGTTCATCCAGCGACAGAAAAGAACATGACTCATATCATTCATATAATAATAAATATATATATATATTTCGCATATGTTATGATTTGAATTTTTTTTTTTAAAAACATAAGGTGATGTATTTATAAAGAAAAAATTGTAACGGATCAAAAATTCAAACTTAAGTTCATATACAATGCATAATTTTAATAATACTTCAACAAAATTTTCTAAAAAGTAACGGACGACAATTTAAATATAATGTATAATTATATAAACAACATAATCTCTTAAATATTTGAAATATTTGTTTAAAAAACCAAATTAGAGTATTTTATATGATAGAGTAAACAGTAACAAGTTAATTGTAATATTTTATATGATAAAATAATTATGATCTTTACAACATAACGCGATAATAACGAACATAACATATCAAAAATTTATTTAAAATATAAAATATATAAAATTATGTATAAAACAAAATATAACCAAGGTACCGATCTAGGCTATACAGTATTAGACAAATCCGGCTAAGTATTACAAACGAATTTAGGTATCTCATTCAAATCCTTAATAATTTTACTATAATCTACCAAAGCTTGAACATGACTTGAATTTAAATTCTTTAAAACTAATTAAAAATAAAATAATCACAAAAGTACAAAAAAAAAAAAAAAACTGTTCTCTTTATAACAAAAGTGACAAACCAAATAAGAGATTACAAAAACCCTCTCTCTCTCTCTCTCTCTCTCTCTCTCTCTCTCTCTCTCTCTGCTTCTTCTCTCCCTCTCCCCAAATTTTGAAATTGGAATGGAATTCAGATACAGAGCCATCGACACTAATCGACCACCACCCGCGACGGTCACTGCACCACCGTCTCATCCTCCGACACCGAACCTCTCTTTCTTCTCGCCGCCATCAATTCTAGGTTTTTTTTGTTACTGCTCCTCATCTCTCGTTTCCCTTATCTCCCTATCGAATTGATTTGATTTGAATCGCAGTATTATAATTGATTTGAGTGCAAATTTTGTCGTCTCTGTGTGAGATTTTGGATTTTGATGTTTTTTTTTGTGAAATCAAAACTCAAAAGTTAATTTGGCGTGAGTTTTTAGGATTGAGTGATGATCAAGTTCGGGAAGTAGTGATTCAACGGGAGATTGAGAAGGAGCAGATCCGTCAAGAGATCATTATCGCTGAAGCAGCGAGGAAAAGAGAACTTATAGCCGAGGTTTTACAAGAGATGGCTATCGAGAGAGAAATGGCGAAAAGACGAGTCGCTGAGACGGGGATGTCTATGTCTCTAGAGGAGAAGATAACTATGTGGATCAACCAAAGGAAGGTTTTAAATCAGAATCAGAATCAGAATCAGAATCAGAACAACTTGGTCAGTTCTATGATGTGTACATCACCAATGATGCAATTGCCTCAACCTCAGAATATGGTTGATGATACTACTGGAACATCAGTTTTGGAGTCTAATAAAGAGAAGTTGATTGTATTGGTGAGTACTTAAACATCTCACTGCAGCATCATCTATTTTGATTTTGGTTTTTTCTCTATGATATGAGCCGTTTTTTCATATGTCTTCTCTTTGATTCTTCTATAGCAGAATAGGGCTGACACTATAGGAGAAAAGCCTAAAGCGGACAGTGTTGGTACTATGCAATTGCCTCAACTCCAGAAAATGCCTGAGGCTACAGGTACTTCAGTTTCAGAGTCTAACAAAGAGAAGTTGATTGTACTGGTAAGTGCTTTGAAAGCTCTCGTCAGTGTGGTGTCTCATCGTTTGTATCAACACACTTTTCTCGCCTCTTGTTTAGTTGTTTGGAACAAATCCCTGACCATTTGTTACCGTTTCAGTATATAGTATGTTATATATGATAGTGGTCTTTGTTTCATATGTGTTTTCTTTGATTACTATTGCAGGCTAGAGCTGATCCTGTAGGAGCAAAGCGTAAAGCAGAGGATACTCAAACGGGCTTGGAAAAAGATCTTCAAGTGAAAAAGCAGAAAGCAGAAGAAGCAGTCTTGGAAGCAAAGACAATGTCTGTGGAAACCGGAGAAATAGTCTCTTCGAAGCTTCCTTGCTCGGGGGAAATTGGCAGTGAAAAGAAAGTAGAAATCAAGCTGAGAAGTAACTTTACGTTTTGGTGTGAGATTTGTAATGTTGGGGCCTTTAGTCAAAAAGTCATGAGGGAGCATGAGTCAGGTAAAAAGCATAAGGCTGCTGTTATTACACAACAACAGAATGAGGCACCTGAGGCTGCTTCAACCTCCTTAGCTCCTGCTTCTGGTTCCGCACCACAATCAGAAGCCATTTCAGTGATTGAAAATGCTAATGTACCGTCTCAAAAAGTGGATGAAACAACGGGAAAGAAGATAGAGGAAGGTGAGAAGAAAAAGAAGGTAACGTTTTGGTGCGACACTTGTAAGATTCAGACAAATTCTGAGACGATGATGAGGAATCATAAGCTTGGCAAAAAACACATGGCTTTGGTTGAGAAACGGCAACGTAAACCCATTACAGTCCTCCCAGTGAGTGCTGCTGATTCAGAAGAGAAAGAATCAATTTCTCTTGCAATGGATCATACAAAAGGTAAGGATCATTGCTTGGACAAACATATAAGGGCTGAGGAATCAGAGACTTGCACATGAGTTTTTTTTAAGGTGACATTGGGAACGTTGGAAAGAAACTAATTGATGACAAGAATAAGTATTCATAGACCACAGTGATTGCATTATGGAGTGTGTTGTCTTGTCATATTATTATCATGTAAAACTGTACAAGTTGATTATGTTTGTTTGGACTTCACATGATACATATATGTCTTTCTTTCAGGTCATAATGGCATTGACTTCTAAAGAATGCCTAGGCAAAACGTCCAATATGGTTTTGCCTAGGGGTATTTCAAATGTTGTTGAGTTAGACTTCAGAGTTTGGCTGACTCCAAACTAGTACTCCAATCTACAGATCCATAACACAAATCCGTATAACATAGAACCACAAAAGAATGGTTCTACGGTAGCATTAGAAATAGAATCTTAAATACAATGTATAGCTTTATATTCCTCGTTTGTACTTTAAACTTCGGAGATATTTTTATTTTCCGTCGGTTTAAAGTAGTATTCCTCCTTGTTTTATCGATATTACCATATGAGAAATAAAATGCACAAGAAAAAATCAATAGTGCAACCTAATCTAAAGTAAGAAAATAAAAAAAAATCTAAAACTCAAAAAAATGTTAGGTGACGTGGCGATAAACCACTGGTTAAGAGCTTCAGCAATACACAGAAGCTACCGAAAAAACAAAACAAAAGTAGTTCGGAAAAAATTAGCTTCGGGTTTTATCTTCTTCGAATTCAGAAGCCCCATCTCTCCGTACAACAATGGCGTCTATGGCTACAACCACCAATTTCTCTAAATCTTTGCTTTTTCCTTCCTCTCATGGTCAGTTTCTCTTAAAAATCCCTACTTTAAATCTCTCTTCTCGCTTTAGGTTTCGTTTTGTGTTTTAGGTTTTATCTGAATTTGACTTTACAATTGCGTAATTTTGAAATTTTCACTAAATTCTTGCTCTTGAATTGCTTATCAGATTGCGAATTCGATTTCTTTTTTTCTATGGTTCAATTTCAGGAAATGTGAGTTTGAAATCGCAGAGAGGTAGTAGTAGTACTAGGACATGGCCGAATCAGCACAATTCTAGAACTGGTTACAAATCTCTCCGTGTGAATGGACTATTCGGAGGTGGTAACAAAGATAATAACAATGAAGATGGACAATCTAAGGTACATTAGATTGGTTGTGTTATGTTTTAAGTTAGGCTTCATGTTATAATCTGGTTGTGTTTGTTTCTCCTAGGCAGGGATATTTGGTAATATGCAGAATATGTATGAGACTGTGAAGAAAGCTCAAATGGTTGTTCAAGTGGAAGCTGTTCGTGTTCAAAAAGAGTTAGCTGCGTGAGTACTGAGTCGTCCTCGCATTTACCATCATACTAGCTGTAAATGTTAAGTTTCTTTGCTATGTGTATTGAAAGTTCATGTTGCTTTTTGTTCTACTTTCGCAGCGCAGAGTTTGATGGTTATTGTGAAGGCGAACTTGTCAAGGTTAGTGCGGATCTTGTTTTGGTCTAATTAGATGAGTGGAACTTAAGACTAGAACTGGCTTTATAACTATGAGTCTATCATTGTCTGTTATGGTTCTTATGTGAGTCTATTTCCCTAAAAGATTACTTGATGGATGTAAGAACGGTGTTTCCTGATTTTTCATGTCTTTGGATGATTTGGGATGATCTGAAACCTTTTTTGGAATTTGTGTCAGGTTACATTATCAGGTAACCAGCAACCAATCCGTACTGATATAACCGAGGCAGCAATGGAATTAGGTTCCGAAGTGAGTAAACTGTACCAAACAATCAAAGCTAATTCGTTTGTTTCTTTTTTGTTAATCAAATGGTTGCTTATAGTGTGTTTTCATGTGGCAGAAACTTTCACAACTTGTTACAGAAGCATACAAGGACGCACACGCCAAGAGTGTGGTGGTATGGCAATCGCAGACCTTTTTATCACAATGCAACTTAAGTATATGTTTCTTTTCATCTCGGTCTAATTGAACTTTGTGATTTTTATAGGCTATGAAAGAAAGAATGAGCGACCTTGCGCAGAGCTTAGGTATGCCACCGGGCCTCAGTGAAGGACTCAAGTAAGAAGCTGTTTTTGTTGTCTTATTCAGCTTTTCAGGTAGAAGAGGCAGAGAGCATTGTACGTTCTTATGGATCAGACATTAAAATATTCGAAACTTTTTTCTTTCTGCAATTTTATACCGTGGTTTAATCTGGAATATCAACACAAATCATCATGTATCAATATATATCTTCCTTGAGTAAACCTTACAGTCATCTTAAGATTCTGGAGATGAATGGATTTGTAACATAAAAACTGGAAAAAGAAAATACGAGTTTACTCGGTTTGCAGGGAGCCTTTTCTCGTCTACTTGTGACTAAGGAGATCTTGGAAGCTCTTTGCCGGCCAAGAAAGATCTTAAAAGAGTTAGAGCACGCTCTGGTTGTAACACAGGCACTTCGTGGCCTGCCCCTCTTACCGTTACAAAGGTAAGCCCCTCGTATACCTCTGTCCATCCTCCCACCTGCACCACCACCATTGTAAAATCAATGGCTCTGCATAATAAGCATAGAAACACGAATGTGATGCAATTACCTGCTTCTCGGAGTACCAAGGGTACCAGCGAGTTTTCACCGGAAGATTGAGTTTGCTGAGGGAAAGTCTGGTCCCAGTCACTGGAACCACTGAGTCCGTATCGCCACTGCATCAAAAGAAACAAAAGTGGTTAAAAGATACAAAAGGGACTTTACTTGAAGCTAGTTTCATGGATTACCTAAAAACCCAGATCCTCAAACCAGTAGCAATGAGTTCCTTGTATATAGGCAACACTGAAAAGTCAGATTCTGCCCAGTTTGTATTCAGAACCATATTGCACGTGGTCCACTTATAAGGAATGGAGGTAACATTAGCGTGCATAGCTCGCTGTACATCAGGACGGTTGTAATATATCTCGGAGTAGCTTTCTGTACAAGGGTCGTATTCCTCTGCCAAAAGTCGTCTATGGAGGAACTTCGTCTGGTTGGTTTCATGTACACATGAGGGTGAGTAAATGCTGTACTGATTGACTTGGCCATACTCAACGTTGTAGGCCAAGTGGAGTGCCAAACTGCAATCGTACGAGTTTTCATGTGTGGTAAAGCTGCAGTGTTTGACGATAGACTCGTAAGTTCTGTCGGATATCATTGCGTGTGACCACAAATACATCGCGGCTCCCAGTCTGTCGTAATGTTTGTCCATATCTCCATTTCCAACCTGTCCAAAAAATATATGCATTAAGTAGGGATGTGAATCTTTTTTCTTTAATGTTTTCTTATAACACTTAGGTTTACCATGAATCCTTTGAGGTTGATGATGGGTGTGTTGTTGAAAGCTTTGTTATAGAGATAGATCTTTTTGGCAAGTTGTGGAACATAATGTCCTAAAATGACACTTGAAATATAAGTCTATGGCCTAAGGCCCTAAGCTAAACAAAACCAAATCAAGAGTGTGTGTACTCATACCAGCATAGCTTTCACCAGCAATGAAGAAATCTCTATATTGGTACTGAGGAAATCTTGACATCCACTTAATTAGAAATATCAGATTTTCTTGAGCTGCAGAATCAAAATGTTCATAACAAGATAAAGCCTGACAAGACATATAAAAAACAAAACATAGTGAAGCTAACCAGTTCGTTCGTCCCCTGAATCTTTAAGATCAGAGCTTGTGTTAGTGTATGAGAATCCAACTCCGGCAGGCGATTCAAGAAACAAAATGTTTACTTCTGTTCATTACAAATCACAAGCTCAAATCACAAGCTACATTGTTGTATAAAGATGTGATTCCATAACAAGTAAAAATTGAATTGACCTGTGTTCCAAGTAAACTTGTTGAGATAGAAATTGGAACCAGTTTTATCGATCCGAAACGGTCCTATTTCCTCGGAAGCTCCATAACCAATCGACGAGCAGCCCGGTCCTAAGATGAACTCACTTACATGTAAAATCTTTTCAAAATCAAATTCTGATGGACTCGTCTTTGGTGTACTTCTCATACACATTTTGTGAATGATGAATTGATGATAAGTTGATAACGTAAAAAAATTTTTATACTTGATTGTTATATTTGCATCACTACTTCAAACAGTCACTTATATAATTGATAAAAACTTATTATTTATATTTATAATGAAAATATTTAAAATAAATGACCCAAAACCTGAAAAACTAAAAAGTAAAATGATGATGAGAAAGAAGTCGCATGTTTCATTGGGTTGTTGATGTTATTTTTTAAATATTTTTAAAAATATTTAAAATCACATAATATGAAACTCGTGGTACATTTTTAGATGCTTTAAGACTTTAAATTCAAAAAAAGCAATTTTAGTGGACTTCACTTTTTTTTTTCTTTTGGTTTTGAAATATTATGATTTATCCAAGTAAATACAAAAATAATGTAAACATTTTCCTATAATCGTATCGGTGGGATGCAAATTTTATGCTTTCTAAAGAAGAAAATAATAATAGCTAACATGTAAACAATATTAATCAAAAGAAACTAGAACACATCAATCAAGCTATTAGGTATTTAAGAGCACACAAATGAAATTATGAACGTATATATACACATAGAGATCCATGCATTAGCAAAAGAATCAAACCTCCATTGAGCCAAAGAAGAAGTGGTTTGGTGCGAGAGGAAGAAGATGACTCAGTGAGCCAGTAGAAAAGTGATCGACCGTGTGACTCATTAACAGTCACGTAACCCGAAAACTGTGAGAACTCAACTTTTGGTTGCCCTGGAAGTACTTTGATCATGTCCTCTTCTTGCTCTCTTGTTGTTGTTGATGATGATGATGATGTCGATGAAATCACTACAAGTAGATAAAAGATTAAGTGGGTTCTTGCCATTTCTTTTTTCTTTCACTCTTTTTACTATAGTCTATGCTTTTTCTTCGACAGGCTTTATATATATGCAAGCGTGAGAAATTTTGTGGTTTTGAGGTTTCTTCTTTAATGTGCTTTGCTGAATGTGGAGTGGACCATTCTTTCTTTTGACAAACGACGCCATAACTAGGGCTAATAGATTTAATTGGTTGTTAAAAGAAAAGAAATAAAAAAATCGATTCTAACTTGTAATTAATATAGTAGTATAGAATTTTTAAAAATTTAAAATATTTGATAAGTTATTGAGTATTGTGATTGGATGAGATGATGTTTAACCACTATTATATCTAGATATGGTGTTGTTGGGGATTCACAATTTTGTTCCATGGAATACAATTTTTCTTGTAACAAACGATCTTGCTTAACTACAAGAATATTGGAATACAAATCAATATCCACATCGGAATATTAGAAAAAAAAAATTTATAATATATAAGTAAGTCCAACTCTAATTAGTATGAAGCCTTTTGGGAATAAGCCCAATAAAAAATCTGTGCGGACTTGAGTTATAAGTCCAAAACGGACAATATCATAATAATGAGAGAATTGACTAGGACTTGAGAACCCAACAAAGAATGCTTCAAAATCTTATCGACATATTTGGGTTTCCGGAAATTAATTCGATTTTAAAGCAGAAAAAGGGAAACAAACATACTAATAAGATTTACTTATTTTATTATACAAAGAGGCTCTAAACCTCTGGTCCATAAGTTCCTATGATCAATATTGGCATTGCTTAGTCATCTCCCCAACATCAAAACTCGAAACTCATTACTCTCAGGCGCACTTTCTTTGAAAGGTTCCCTAGTAACACCAATGGAGCTTCAAATGTTGGGTGACTAATAAGATCTTGGAAGCTCTATTCCAGCCAAGAATGATCTTAAAAGAACTAACGCACTCCGCGGTTGGAAGAATGGTACTTCGTGTCCCGCCCCTCTTACCGTCACAAATGTAAGCCCCTCGTATACTTCTGTACGTCCTCCTACCTGATTACCAGAGTACCAAGGGTACCATCGAGTTTTCACCGGAAGATTTAGTTTGCTGAGAGAAAACCGAGTCGCTGTCACTGGAACCACCGAATCTGTATCACCACTGCATTAGGAGGAAAAAATGTTATCTAATGACCAAGAAGATGTTGTTGTTACTTGTATGATCTTGGAAACTAGTTTTAATATATACCTGAAGACCCAAATCTTTAGACCAGCAGCAATGAGTTCCTTGTATATAGGCAACATTGAATTGTCCGAATCTCTCCAATTCCAGTTATTAAACACAGTGTCACTTAAACAAATAGAATGAACACAAAAAAAAATGTTATTTATGTTCTAATATTTAATGTAGTTTTAAAAAAAAATTAATGTGAAATTATATTCAAAGAAAAATAACGTTTGTATAGCTAGTGCATCGTATTTTAAAAATATTATATAACTTAACCTTAAACTAGAGTCATTTCGGTTCAGTAGGGGTACATTTTGGTTCAAAAGTTTCATTGAGAATACCTGCACGCGGTCCACTTATATGGTATGGCAGTGTGGTTAGCGTGCAAGGCTCGTTGTACGTCAGGACGGTTATAATATATCTCGGCGTAGTTTTCGGTACAAGGGTCATACTGATCTACTAAGAACCGTTTAGTTATGTGCATTTTCATCAACTCCGTAACCTTGGTGTGGTTAGGTTGTTGTTGTTGTGGTACACATTTGGGTGTATATATGCTGTACTGATCGATTTCGCCAAAGTCGGCTGCAGAGTTGTAAATGGCCGAATCGCATTCTTTCGAGAATTTCTCTCCCGCGAAATCGCAGTTTTCGAGGATTGAATTGTAGGAAGTATCGGAGATCATCGCGTGAGACCACCAATACGTTATGGTCCCGAGTTTATCGCTGTATTTGTCCATCTCGGGGTTTCCAACCTTTGAAGAGAGATTAGGGACATAAATTCATATTTTCTTAACTACAAAATGTATGGACTGATATATAGTTTTGAAAAATGTGATAGAGAGATATTTGCTATTACCATGAAACCTTTGAGATTGATGATTGGTCTTTCGTAGGCGTTGTTGTACTCTTGAATCTCTTTGGCTAGCTGAGGAACATAATGCCCTGTTAAATATAGACAAGACCAAAAATTAAACAAGGGTTAACAAAATGAATTGTCCCAAGCAAGATTAACTAAGACGTTACTAAACCAAATAATATCTAAAAGACATGAATCTTGATTTGTATTGAGTAAACAAGATTAACTAAGACGTTACTAAACCAAATAATATCTCAAGTGCTCCCAAGAGTATGTTGTATCATTTTAACGATTGTAAATTGTGACATACCGGCGTAGCTTTCACCAACAATGTAGAAATCTCTGTATTGGTACTGAGGAAACCTTGACATCCAATTAATAAGAAATATCAAATTTTCCTGAGCTGCAACACACAGTTAATGAATCACACAATTATTAAATTAAATAGTTCCTTAACGAAAATAATAATTTTGAATATTTGTAAGTACATTTTCTCTAGTCTTGTATAATCTTCATGTGAAAGTTTGAGTAGTCAAATATGTTTATCTATTGAAACTTCTAACATAGGCCATATGGTTAACATTTAGATAAACAAGCTTAATGATCTGACCTGTACGTTCGTCTCCAAGTTCATCGAAATCAGAGCTTGTATTGGTGTATGAAAATCCAACTCCAACAGGCGATTCCAGAAATAAAAGATTTGCCTCTGTTATAATTCACACATACACAAATATTATATCAAGTGTATACAATATTAAAAAAAAATAATAAGAACGAACCTAAACTAGTGAGTTACCTGTGTTCCAAGAAAAGTTATTGAGATAAAGACTGCAACCAGTTTTTGTGATCCGAAATGGTCCAATTTCCTCCGAAGCTCCATAAGCAATCGACGAGCAGCCAGGTCCTAAGGGTTTAATTACAAAAATTATCAAAATAATGATCATATATATAAGAAATTATTGTGAATTTTCCGTATAAAATTACTTGTATTTTTTTTCACTAAAAGTTCAACATATATTAAAGTGTCAACAATATTATTTTTTGTTTGGACAAAAACAAATTTTCTTATATGTAAAATTTTTCTTTGTAAATGAGATATTTTTCTTTCAATTTCAATATAGTTTCATATGAACTCTTCCGCTGTATTTTTTATTTCACCGAATAAAGATTCATAGAAGGGAAAAAGAAACTAAAAAAAAAATTCGTACATATACAACTTTTAATAAGTTTTTTTTTACTTGATGTGTTTAAAAGTATTTTAAACAGTATAAAACAGAATTTGTATACATAGTTGATTATTACATAATAAAAGATGGCCTTATGTATGTGCATGTTTATGTCATGTTTTCTTACCGAATGTCAAAACAAAAGAGATGCAATAATTGAGAAGTTGATGTTTTAAAGTGAACTAAACTTAATATAGTTATACAAATGTTTGGCCAATCATAACTTCGGTTTCTTTGTGTTTGTGGTCCTGCGATGAACTAATTAAGGATCTTCAATATTGAACGACCCTACTTTTTAACTTCTTCCTCCTTTTGTTTAGTAATTCTTAAAATACTTAGTGACCAAACAAACTGATTATGTCCCTTTCTCTTAGTCAATCTCTCTTTACCCACTCTTTTAAACCATTTTTACAAACCATATATAGTACTGATCAAGTGGCCAAAGCAATATTCACACATAATAGTATCGATTAAAATGTTATAGCAAAGTTTATGACCTTGACCAAAGATCCAATACCAGTGTACCACACACAGATCCATGGGATTTGCATAATTTTATGTTTTTTTCATGCTTTACCCTTTGTTACTTTTGTTTTAGTTTATACGAAAGTTGGCTTGGCTACATTTGCCTTTACCTTTATATGCTTCTTAATAAATAGTGAATACACGTTTTCATAGTCGGTGTCGTGCACATGCTCTGAATGTTGGTCAAGATACATAGAGAGATATGTGTAGCCGCCAAAGAGCATATTCCAACTCTTATTCTCTTACGGCCTATTTTAGTGAGAAAGTGGACATTTGCTCCAATGCACGCATGATTGGTATAAAGTCATATTTAAATAAGAAAAATAGCAAAATCCATGTTTCCTTTTTGTTTTTTTTTATAGCAACAATGGCATGTTTCACTTATGAGACTCATATTGGATTGTTGATGTTGTTTTGGTGGACATTGATTTGCTTTAATCACAATTAAAAAAATAAAAGGTATTGAGTCTTATGATAAGATATAAAGTACTGGTGGTATAGGTATTTTTATATTTTACTTTTAGGTGGTCTAATTAAAGAATGCGCAAGTTAATGAGTTTTGACGTCTTCCATATAACATTAACGTTCGATAACAAATTAGATAATAAATTAAAAAGGCTATTAATGTATCCATGACTTATACAAAGTATATACATAAGTTCATATTTATGATTAGTGATTGCATCTATCGTTTTTAACGACCTACAAAAACTATATTAATAAGTGATTTATATTCAGTAATTGAAATTTACAGAAACATTTGGCTATTTTTATGTTATATACAGTATAATAAAACCACTATATAGTTGTTTTAAAGCATAAAATAACAATTTGATCATACATTTCGTTTACTCTGTCTTTTAGCATTCGATTTTTAATAACATTTTTGTTGTAATTGAGTATTTTTTGTCAGTTATACCGAATTGAGTTTGAATACAATGGCTTCACTTTGGGATCGAAACATATTTTTTTTCAGGCTCAAACGATATAGGGACTAGAATCTCAGTTTGAAAAAAGAAAAGAAAAAACCAGAAAAATCATATAAGAGTGTATAACACCAAACCTATGTAGATACACTAAAAACATCCATGTATGGATATAAAAATATGAATGGAAGTGGGGAGGCAAAAGAATCAAACCTCCATTGAGCCAAAGAAGAAGTGGTTTGGTGTGAGGAGAATGAGAAGATGACTCAGTGAGCCAGTAGAAGAGTGATCGACCATGTGATTCGTTTACTGTCACATAACCCGAAAACTGTGAGAATCCTACTTTTGGTTGCCCTGGAAGTGATTTGATCCTGTCCTCTTCTTGCTCTTTTGATGATGATGATGTCAATGTTGATGAGAGCACTAGTACTAGAAGAGATATTAAGTGGGTTCTTGCCATTTCTCTTTCTTTCACTCATTCACTACAGTCTCTCTGTCTTGTTACCACCACTAGTTTTTATACATGTGTGTGTGAGATATGTCTTTGTATATATATATATATGTTTTTGTCATGTATGGGAGAGACATAAGGATGGATGGATGGGGTTTTGGAGGTTTCTTATGTAATGTGTGGACCACTCCTCTATCACTATTGAAGAAAAGAAAAATTTTATGTGCCTTCGTAAAATATTAAGATTACGAGCAATGAATATTTTTGATATATGCTAAGTTATGTGTCGTCTTTATTTCATTATAATTTGACCTATATATGTTAGGTGTTACGATTATAGACGACTCCATCATCCATTAAGAAATGGAAAACTATACCATATCTTGTAAAAGGAAAAAAATATGCTATTTTTTTTTAACAATGAGAAATTAAAAATATTTAAAAAAAAAACAAAAAAAAAACTTAATGGGCAATTGAATTGATAATTTTAAATAATGTAAAATAATAAAATAACAATAGTGGTTTTTAATATAAAAATATATTTTTTTTGCTATTGGGATATCTTCAAAATAGTTTACTAAAAGGTCATTTGGATTAGTGTTTTTGGTCCAAAAAAAATATTTGAGTGTTTTCATATCTAATTTGGAAAATACCGAAAAGATTCGTCCACGATACATCTCCTATTTGTAGACAGTTCCTTGTACGTACGTATGCACACTTGTTTGTGTTATGAAGGTTTTAAGATGTTGGTGTTGCTATAATAAGTAGTTTCCACATAATGAGTAATTGCCATGTAAGAGTCATATAGTTTTGTATATTGTGGTAGATGTTCAATAACCAAAATACATGGTTGTCGCAGAGGCCATATATATGAACCTTATGAAAGTTAAAACTATAGTTACTGTATTTAATTAAAATTTGGGTGAAATTAATGATTAATCAAAATCATTCTTTGAGACTTAATTTGACCCTCTATTCGATTAAATTTTATACCAACTAGTCGTTAAAATTTTTGTAAACATGGCCTCGGTAAAACTATTATTGTATAAACGGAAAGATTGAGCGATCCAAAAAAATAGATAAGAGAGGTAGATGGATAAGAGTCAAGAAATCAAGAAACTACAAAAAAAAAAAAAACAATTGTGTTGTATTATTTATTTTGTATTTTTGCATTATTTATAAGCGATACAAATAAATTTTACATCACTTATAAAAACGATACTTACATTATTGATGCAAATAACTAACATCAGTTTATTATCAACCGATGAAAAAAAAAAAAAATGCGATAGGAGTGGCATGCATGCGTTTTATGCATTTAACGATTGATGATTTGACAAGGATTGATAGCTTGATTATAAAGAATAGATAAATTTGATAATTTAATTGAAAACTTGAATTTTTTTTAATTTTTTAATAAATTGATAAACTGAGAGAGAGCCATATGAGCATAGAGCATAGCGTCTAACGTAACTGATAAAATGGAATCGTTGGAGTTTATATATAATAAGATGTTACTTCAGCCTCTAAAATATAAAATTAAGCTATTTGCATGTATTAATAGTGGCGACACATCTACCAATATGTTATAATTATTAAAATAATTAAAAAAATAAAATAAAAAGTAATCAAAAATAAAGCAAAAAATGAGCAAAATATAAGTAAACAATAAAATGTTGCAGGTCTTTTTTTCATTGAGCCAAACCTATAATATAATTTTGAATATAAACAAATTCATGCGAATAATGTTTTGTTAATTACTTTATGAATTATGATGCAACAAAATGTTGAGTTTGTATATACAAATTAAATCATATCTGCTAATGGTTTTAGATATTTCCAAAACTAAAGTTGATTAAAAAATGTAATATATAATTACTGTATAACTAAGTACTATAATCTCAACATTCTTCCAAATATATTTATTTTCTAATAAAATCTGTAAACTGATAAAAATAATTACTCGAAATTGTTAATAATCGAAATTAACAAAACCAAGTACCTGTCACCCGACTTCAAACTGTTGCGATCATTGTTGTCATATGAGCCAAACACTAACCATATCTGACTAAGACTATACTCTTCAGCATTTACTATTGTCGGATCCCATGCATTACTCACTAGCTTCGGAGGAAGAACAATTAGTAGAAACTCGTTTCACAAAGTAGAGGTTACCCGGTTGGAGCCAAATATATACACTATTACACAAATGCATTTTCCAACAAAACCAAAAATTAATAAAATTATCCCTTATTGAGAGATCTAATCGATGTTGATGTTGTAATTTTATTTTGCGTTGCGCGTGGTCTACTATCAATATAAAATTTTGAAAGTAACTATAATCATTCCAATTTTAAAAGATAAATCGATGCAATTAAACATTAAAAATAAATTTATTATACAATATATAACATATATATTATCGATGATAATATTTTCTTTAAAAATATATGATTTAATATATACTATGTGATAACAAATATCACTTGAGAAACTCGCGGAAAGAAGAAACATCATCGACGACCAGCTCTTGATTTTTTATTACTAAGAGATTATCTTCCTTATTAATATTTTGTAAGACATTTTTTAAAAGTTTTCAGGTTAATTATCGACTGTTGTTAACCTAAATGTATATATATCATTTATGAATATATGTTGATACAAATATAACACTGTTCCAAATATGAATTATCGAGTTTCATGAACGTTATTTAATGTAAAAATACATATAATACCATGTTGTTAGAGTAGCTTTACCGAACTTGTTTTATCCATCGACGAAAATTCAGCATGCTATAATAGAATTCTTGACCATTTAGTTTTCTTTTCATCTTCTATTGGCTCTCCTATAATATATATTTGAATATGAATTTATTTTCGATACATATGAAACCTATTTACTCTTTACTACTTTCTTTGAATCATCCATTTTAGGGTTAAAAAAATTTGATTCTTCTTAAGATATGCTATTCAAAATTGCGTATCATTTTTTAACATACATATTACTTTCTGTCTATTTTTTGTCAAACTCATAAGTACTAGTAATCTAAATAATGTGACCATTAATTATTTATTACTTTGGAAGATGGATGATAATGTCTTTTAAAAAAACAATATTTTTAATATAATTTCACAAGATAAAGTGTGCCATTTCATATATTTTCTTAGTAAAGTATAAATTTAAGTTGAGTTTAGTAATATTTAGTTTCTTTTTTAAGTAAAATTTAATGATAAATTAAAACATTAAATATACATTTTTAGAATTTAAGTTTCACTTTCAATTTTTTTTCCTATTTTAAAAATACAATTTCAGAAATTTTGTATTATTCTACCCTATATTTCAAATTTACTTCCATTCTAAAAATCATAAAATAGTAATTTAAAATTTAAACTATGATTCTTTTAAAAAAATTTAATTAAAATTTTGAAGAATATTATTACTACTAATAATTTTTTTAATAATGTTGGTTTTATTGTTTTAAAAATTAATTTATTTTACATAATTTATATTGAATTTTTATTTTCTTAGAAAAACTTTCAATCAATTATAAACATAAGTTTCTACCCTACCAAAAAAAACATAAGTTTCTACTAAATGAATGTTTTAAATTTCCTTTAATATAAATCAAATATTGTTGCTTATGTGAGTGTTTAGACGTACACTTTAGAATGAGAGATAACTCCCAAATTATACATGTTAGCCAAATTCGTCCAATAGGTTAATATCGCAATAGTAGGAATTAATAAATATTAGAAAATTTTAGCCAGACACAAAGAATCTGATAATTAATTTACCCATATGGCCATATGCCACATATAATATGATTTGTTTTTGTGAGTATACTTCAAATTTAATTTTTATGTAAGTAAACAAATTATTTTGCATTAAAACCCTGATTTAGTTCCAAAATATTAGAATTTACTTCAAAGATATGATTAACAAATATATGTATCAACAGATAATGAAACTCATAATTTCTTTGCTATTTGGGGAAGATTACATTACATTTTTATACAAGGTATCAGATTTGACCCCAAATCTGGCTGGTTTGATCCTCAAAACCTCATTCTTGAACCTTGTATAAAACCCATTTAGCTCCAAACCATAACGACCAAAATTTTTATCGTCCAAAGAGAAAAAGAACTATAGAGAACCAACGAGAAATGGAGTCTTTGGTTCCCATTATGTCCCTAATGTTTCTCTTATTTACCACATTCTACCACTTTGGTGAGGCTAGGCTCCTTGACGTGGGCGGCTCAATGGACGCATGGAAGGTTCCAGAATCAACCAACAACACTCTCAACCATTGGGCTGAGACGATGAGGTTCCAAGTCGGAGACGCTCTTGGTAAAGATCTAAATATGTTCTTCGAATCTTTCTTCTAGTTATATATTTTTGATACAAAATACAAATGCATGACATACGATTTTAAACATGTAACAGTGTTTAGATACGATTCCAAGAACGATTCGGTGTTACAAGTGACAAAAGAAAACTACGAAAAATGCAACATGGAGAAGCCTTTGAAAGAATACAAAGAAAATATCACAATAGTGAAACTCGATGTCTCAGGTCCTTACTACTTCATAAGTGGAGCTCCGACCATGAACTGTGCTAAAGGTGAGAAAGTGGCTGTCGTGGTTCAGTCACCTAACCACCCGCCCATGCCACCAAACCAAGGACCAGCCGCTGTTACGCCTACTCCTTCTCCTAAGTCATCTACTTCTATGAAGGCTCCGGCGCCAGCTCCGTCCAATAGCCATGCTGGTGGTTTGGTTGTTGGAAATGGCATCTTCTGGGCCTTAACTCTTGTATCTGTCTTTGGGCTTGTTTTTGCTTAAGGCCTTTTTGAGGTTTTTTTAAATCTTATGTTATGCTTTTAAAATCTATGGTTTAGAGTAGCCCTGGGCGTTCGGATTTTCGGATCGGATCAGATCGGATTATTCGGAGTTCGGATTTTTCGGATTGGGATATATAGAATCCGATTTGAATCCGACTGGTTTTCGGATCGGATCGGTTCGGATTTTTTCGGATTCGGATCGGTTTTCAAATTTTATTACAAATCCGAGTTTAAACCGAATCATATTTCGGATCGGTTTCGGATTTGGATTCTACACTATAAATCCGAAACTTACACTCTAAATCCGAACAATCCGACGTAAAAAAGAAGTTTGAGCGTTGAAGTACAAAAACATAGAGATTATATGTATACTATGTGATGTATTAGACCATGTGTATTCGGGTTAGCAGATAACCGATCGGATTTCGGTTCGGATCGGTTTAAATCCGAAATCCGAATCATGTTCAACATAAAATCCGATCGGTTTTTACATAGTAACCGAAACCGATCCAAATCGGATTTTTCGGATCGGTTCGGATCGGTTTTTTCAGATCCGGATTATATGCCCAGGGCTAGTTTAGAGAATAATGATTTATCTAAATTTATGTCATAATTTGACATTACTGATAATTTAATTTAAAATTTTGTTCCCATCAAAAATTTTAATCTATAAATTTAAAAAGTATTTTTAATTTCGTAGCAATGTCTGCTCTAATTGATACCTTGAAGTATTAAATGGGATAATCGATGGTTAGATTTTCCCATTTCCATTTAAACAAATATATATATTTTTTTGTCAAAAACAGCTAATTTGTAGACTAGTTATATTCGAAAAGACATTAAAAATCCAATATTTGAAATGTTTAAAAGAAGTATTGGCTTTCGGGAGCGTATTGAACCCTATATATTTCTATAATTTAAATTCTAATGAATTTTATATGATTTTGATTATTTAGGTAAATTTACGAAATTGTTATGCTTTGTTGTAAAGTCTTATCTAACATATTGTTTAAACGATAATGACAAATCATAAAAGAAATTATCATTTAAGTGCCACTAATAGATATAATTCATACTAAAACTGTAAAACATAAAAGCCAAAACAAATTCATTCTCCAATTACATAAACTAACAAGACCATCTCCACAAAGAGTTCTTTATGATTTTGATAATATTAAAATAAGAAAAATAAATAATCAAAAGGAGATTAACGAGTGATGAGTTTTTATTTAAACCTTTAGAGCTCTTTTTTAGAATCGCAAATACACCTAATTGGTCATATCAAATCAACTTAAATAGTAAATTTACTAGTCAAATTAGTTCATCGACGTTTAATCAAAGTAACAAAAATATCAGTTTACTAAATCATTCTGTAATATAGAAAAATGAAAAATGGTTACGTATGATTGCCAAAAATTAACAAGGAAAAGACAAAAAAAAAAAAAAAACAGTGTGATAACCGAATAATTTCACCAAATGTGTGAACTAATATAACAAAGTTAACAACTTAACATGACCTCGTTTTTATTGAACTAAAATAATATTTTCTTAAGCTATCTGATCATGACTCCAATCAAACCTTTGAATCAAACACATTTGTCATAACCGGGATTAGATTAACTATATATACACATCTTTTCCAAAATTCAGTGCACCAAATTTTCTCTTTTAGAAAAAAAATTATTTGAAATATTTACACTATTTTAATGATTTTACACAAAATCCTGATACTATTCTAACCCCGTGATTTAAAGTTTCTAATACAAAAGATGAGCCGATAATTAATTTTCTAATATTTTTTATTCTTCATAACATAATTCATAGATATAATTTAGTTCTACAAAACATAATAAATATATTCCTTAAAAAAAAAATTATTATTTTGAATTGCTAATTCTAGCAATTTTCTCTTCGATGGTTTTGTATAATGAGGGATAATATTTTTCTAGATTAGCATAACTAATTAAAATACCTTCAATTTTCTGGAGAATATATTTTATAACTAGAATCCTATATGTTGTTTTACCATCCATCTATTGCATCTATGTACATCAAATAGGCTAACTACATCTAAATCGATTTGTTAGTTTTTTGTCAACACTTCGCAAATCAATTTTAATTAGAATTCCTCGAATACTAACATTTGGAGATCCATTGTTAATACTAAAAACCTTCTTATCCAACCCCAAGTTTTGATTAATCTTATAGCCGAGGCATTACACTATCTTTACCCTATCCAAAAATCTTGATTTTCGAATATTAGCTTAGATTGTTTTACATTTTCAATCACAATTATATATATATATATATATATATATATATATATATATATATATATTTTTTTTTAAAGGACATGTCCTCTATTTGGTATTCAAAAATATCAAAAATCCTCTAATTAATACATATAAACTTCATCAAACAATTTTCTATTTAAAACACATCCTTCAAATATAAATTAATCATTCATTTTTTTTTTACAAACTCTGAAAATATATACCATTCGTTGTTAGACTCATTACTTTCTAAAAAAATTTAAGCTCAATAATCATAAATTGTACTCCTTAAAATGAAAAATGGCAAAAAAAAAATGTTTTCTTATGATCACATACAAACTTTTGTTTTTTCTTTTCTTTTAATGTGTTTTACAAAAATGAGTTTAGTATTTACATTCAAAGATTGAGAGAAATAAAAGAAGACAGCAGAGGAAACGGATGGGACCCGACCCGGACAGAGCACGAAGAAGAAAGTCAAAATTATGACAGAAGACAGAAGACAGAAGAAGACACAACTTCACTTCTCTCTTCTCTCCTTTGTCCGTTTTTTTTTTTCCTTTTCTTTTTCTATTTTTAACAACTTGTGTGCTCTCTCTGCTTCTTCCGTTTCTTCTTCTTCGCCGTCAGATTTGACAGTTAGTGTAAGTTCCTTCTTCTTTCTTTACCTTCTTCCCGATCTCAGTTCTTGAACATGATTAGACTACTTTGCAATTGCTCCAATTTGGATTCGGTTTTGTCTAATTTATAAAAAAAAAGTTTCGATTTTTATTTCTGGGTTGAATGATTAAATTAGCTCAAGAAACCTAATTCTCACAACCCAATCTCTTGATTTAGAAAAAAAACTTGTCTTTGTTTCCAATTAGGTTGCTCTAGTGTTATATAGCTAGAAAGGGTTCGTTAGTGATTTAGTTATACAATCATCATAATGATGAAGTTGTTCTCAAAGCACAGGTTTTTTAGGATTCCATGAGTTGAAAGAGGTATGTTCGATACTTGTGGTTCAAAAAGAGTCAAATCTCAAGTCATCAGTGGCCAACTCGAGAAGTTTGTCAGGTTTGAAAAAACCAATCTGTGAATCTCTCTAATGAGAAAACTGTATGGAAAAATAAAGTTTTTAGCTTTTTCTTGTAAAAACAGGTTAGATAGTATGGACTCGAGGTACTCACAAGGCTCTGAAGCGGGTTTAAACAAATGCACATTGAATATACAAGGACCTAAACGTTTTGCTCAAGGAAGCAAAACATCATCTGGATCTTTTAAGAAAGGGTTTAGAAAAGGTTCAGAAGGGCTTTGGTCTATAGGTAGATCGATTGGGCTCGGGGTTTCGCGTGCTGTATTTCCCGAAGATCTTGAAGTATCTGAGAAGAAGATATTTGATCCTCAAGACAAGTTTCTTTTGCTCTGCAACAAGTTGTTTGTGGCTTCTTGTATACTCGCAGTATCCGTGGATCCGCTCTTCTTGTATCTTCCTTTTATAAACGATAAAGCGAAATGCGTTGGGATTGATCGGAAACTGGCGATTATAGCGACTACGATAAGGACAGTTATAGATTCGTTTTATCTCTTTCATATGGCTCTACGGTTTAGAACAGCTTATGTTGCTCCCTCATCGCGGGTTTTTGGTCGAGGCGAGCTTGTTATAGACCCTGCACAGATAGCTAAACGGTATCTGCAACAGTACTTCATCATCGATTTGCTTTCCGTGCTTCCTGTTCCACAGGTATTAGTAACAGAATAGAACCTTTGACTTCTCTTAATATTCATATTGGTAATGTTCATTTTTTGTTTCTCTCTCTCTCAGATTGTAGTTTGGAGATTTCTTATCAATTCAAAAGGTGCAAATGTGTTAGCAACTAAACAAGCACTTCGATATATCGTGTTAGTTCAATATATTCCACGTTTTCTTCGAATGTATCCTTTAAGTTCAGAATTGAAGAGAACAGCCGGCGTGTTTGCTGAAACTGCTTGGGCTGGTGCAGCTTATTACTTGCTACTTTACATGCTCGCAAGTCATGTCAGTATCCAAATTCTTTTGTATCAGCTTTTATGTTTGTTAAAGCAATATGTTCTCATAAGTGTATGCGTGTATGCAGATTGTTGGGGCTTTGTGGTATTTGCTTGCCTTAGAACGCAATAACGACTGCTGGAGTAAGGCTTGCCACGATAACACGACATGTGCAAGAAACTTCTTGTTTTGTGGTAACCAAAATATGCCAGGTTATGCTGCTTGGGACAAGATTAAAGATTCGGTTCTTCAGGCTCATTGCCCTGTTAATGTCCCTGAGGATGAAGAACCTCCCTTTGATTTTGGAATCTACTTAAGAGCTCTCTCCTCTGGCATCGTTGCAAATAAGAACTTTGTCTCTAAGTACTTCTTCTGTTTGTGGTGGGGGTTACAGAATCTTAGGTAATATGTAGAAATCGATTTGCTTATAGTGGCGCGACGATAAGTCTTTTTTCGCATTAGTAACCTTTGATTCTCCATTGCAGTACACTTGGTCAAGGGCTTGAAACTAGTACATACCCTGGAGAAGTTATATTCTCTATAACACTTGCTATTGCTGGACTTCTACTCTTTGCCCTTCTCATTGGAAACATGCAGGTAAAGAAGGGAGCTTGTTCGTTTTTTAATGGTTAACGATTTTCGCAAATGAGTATGAAGAATGATTTGTATTTGACAAACTTGTGACAGACGTATCTTCAATCGCTCACCATCCGGTTAGAAGAAATGCGAGTCAAAAGACGCGACTCAGAACAGTGGATGCATCATCGAATGCTTCCACCAGAACTGCGGGAACGGGTCAGACGATATGATCAATACAAGTGGTTGGAGACTCGTGGAGTTGATGAAGAGAATCTTGTTCAGAACCTCCCCAAGGATCTTAGAAGAGATATCAAACGTCATCTCTGTCTTGCCTTAGTCAGAAGAGTATGTTTTCTTGTCTTAATTCACTCCATTAACATCAGTTTTAAAAAAGTCTTTAATTCATTTTTTTGTCAATAGGTTCCATTGTTTGAGAATATGGATGAGAGGCTGTTAGATGCAATCTGTGAGAGGCTTAAGCCATGTCTATTCACTGAGAAGTCTTACTTAGTTCGTGAGGGAGATCCAGTCAATGAGATGCTCTTCATAATCCGTGGTAGGCTCGAGAGTGTAACTACTGATGGCGGGAGAAGCGGTTTCTACAACCGCAGTTTACTTAAAGAAGGAGATTTCTGCGGTGACGAACTTTTGACATGGGCACTTGATCCCAAATCCGGTTCTAACCTCCCATCATCAACAAGAACCGTCAAGGCCTTAACCGAAGTAGAAGCTTTTGCTTTGATAGCCGATGAGCTGAAATTCGTGGCGAGCCAGTTCAGGAGACTCCATAGCAGACAAGTGCAACACACTTTCAGATTCTATTCACAGCAATGGAGGACATGGGCCGCTTGCTTCATCCAAGCTGCATGGCGACGGTACACAAAGAGGAAGAAACTGGAGCAACTTAGAAAAGAAGAGGAAGAAGAAGAAGAGTCAGCATCGGTTATAGCCGGAGGAAGTCCTTATAGCATAAGAGCAACATTCTTGGCTTCAAAGTTTGCGGCAAATGCACTTCGTAGCGTTCACAAGAACCGGACTGCGAAATCTGCATTGTTGTCATCTACTAAAGAATTGGTGAAGTTTCAGAAACCTCCAGAACCAGATTTCTCAGCTGAAGATCATCATTGACCATAACGTAATCCAATCTCGCAAACACAAGAATTCTTTTACTTGTACACAATCTCTAAGAACAAACACTTCAACTCAAAGATCCAATTTTTTTTTTTTGTTGTTGTTTAAACTTACACTTGGGTGAATACAAACTAGTAACACCCAAATATTGTAATATAAAAGGTTTATTTTGTGATTACTCTTAGCCGTCTTATTACATAGAAAACTGTTTTTAAAATCATCCAACCAATTCCACAGCTTTGGTTCATCATAACTCAAACTTGCTCAGATCTTCCTTTGAGAAAGTTCTTGCACAGAGTTAGCCACTGCTTTCGATCTGGTTCCGCGCTCTCCATCGTTGCCTTTGCCTTATCCGCATAATCTTGCTGAGAAAACAAACAAAAAGAAAACCTTACAAAAAGCTTCCAACAAGCAAACAATGAAAGACATGAAACAAAAGAAAATAAGAAACAAAACCTCCATCAACTTCATATTGGCGACGCGATCAATGATCTCGAAAAGAATCTCTTTGTTGTACTCAGGATGTCCTTGGATACAGAGGAAATGATCTCCATAAGAACACATCTCAACATTGCATTTGTCTGAATAAGCAAGCAATGTAGCTGATTCAGACAGCTCAAGTACTTCATCTTGGTGACATTTTATAATGGCTAGCGATTTCGGAATCTGGCTTCCAAAGTAAACACCAGGTTTCACAGCATCTTTAACCATTGTTATGCTTCTTAGTCCCATATCCACACCACTACTCGCCCTTCCTACCTTCCCTCCTTTGATTCTACTTAGTATCTATTGTAATGCATCATTCCATCAACAAAACATTTCAACAATATAATAAAACACAAATCATTGCGTTACGTACATATATATATATTATGTCACATGCACATCAACCAAACAGTTCTCAAACTGCATTAAGATTCACATCAACCCTAATATTAATAATGCAAAAACCCTAATAATAATAAGTAGGATCCAAGAACCTGGTGGCCGAAGCAAATGCCAAGAACCTTCTTCTTCATGTCATCAAGCTTTTGGCAAAGAGAACAAAGCTTAACGATCCAATCATCGTCACCAAAAGCATCATGAAGGCTTCCACTGATAACAAAACCATCGTACTTATCAAGATCCTTATCCTCCGGGAACTCACCGTCGATCACTCGGAACAGATCCCATTGCTCACCCTCTTCGCCGAAACTCGAAACGAACACGTTGAAATATCCACCGTACGTCTTCTTCACCAACGTTGAATCGCTTGTGGCCAAGAACAGAGCAAATCTCTTTTGCTCATTCACCATTTTTGGTTTTTGGGGTTAGAGAGAAGGATATGAAGATTTTGTGTGTTTTTAAAGACGGCGAAAAAATCGTAACAGAAGCAACAAAACAACTGGGAAGGGTTTTGTTGCGTATCAGTTGTGATTTGTAATAACAAATTGGGAATATTATTATATTTTAACCAGATGGAAAAATAATAGATTTTGTTATATCTTACCTTATTATATAGTCATGTATATAGAATTTAATGTACATTATAGTAAGAAGTTTATGAGAAAAATAGCACAATTGGGAAGGTGTTTATGTCTTAATGACAGATTACACAGTCAAACCAACACAAAAGTTGAATACCATAAGATTTTGGAAACGATAAGATACCATGCACCAATTTACTCTCTTTTTTTTGTGTGTTACCAAATTCCAAGGCTAGAGAGAAATTTGTTTTTTTTTTTAAACGAAAATTTTCTTGTAGCAAATGCACTAAAATCATAATTTGGAAGACAGAAAATGTAACGTTCAAATTGTCCTGGTAGCAAATGCACTAAATTTAATATATAGATATATTATTTTATTTTTTGTTGAAATCGATTCATATTAAATTAAGAACATTTTTCTCAAATACCACATTGTAAGTTTTTTTTCACTAAAACACGATAATTGTTTTTCAGAAATAGCACAAAAAAAAATATTTTCCCTTATACCATAAATATAAAAAACTAATTTAGACTTATTTTTGAGAAATTGATACCAATAACCTTTTTATGATACCCTCTTTTAAAAATACCCTCTTTTTTGACCATTTTCATTTGTGCCCTCTCTTACATTTTAATGGTCATTTTACCCCTATTTGAAAGAATATTCTTTCCCAAAGGAAGGAATATTCCATCCAAAAACTTTCCCGCCAAAAAAGTTTCCGAGAAAAATTTTCCCGCCAAAAAAATTTCCGAGAAAATTTTCCGCAAAAATTTTCCCACAAAAAAAAATATTTTTTCAAAATTTTCCCGCCAATTTTTTTTAAAGGGTTTACAAGATTTTTTAAAGGGTCTTTTAAAGGTTTTACAAGGGTTTTTAAAGGGATTTACAAGAGTTTTTAAATGGTTTTTAAAAGATTTGTAATGGTTTATAAGGGGTTTTAGAAGCCTACAAAGGTTTTTAAATGGTTTTTAAATGATTTACAATGGTTTTTATAAGTTTATAACAGTTTTAAAAGGATTTACAAGGATTTTTAAAGGTTTTTTAAAAGGATTTACAAGTGTTTTTAAAAGGATTTAAAAGTGTATTTAAAGGCATACAAAGATTTAAAAATAGTTTTAAAGGATTTACAAGAAGTTTTAAAGGGTTTTAGAAGTTTACAAAGGTTTTTGAACGGTTTACAAAAGTTTTTAAAGGTATTACAAGTTCTTTAAAATGATTTTTAAGGATTTACAAGGGTTTTTAAAGGGTTTTAGAAGTTTACAAAAGTTTTTATTAAATGATTTATCACGGTTATAAGGGGTTTAAAGGGATTTACAAGTGTTTATAAATGTTATAAAATGATTTACAATGGTTTTAAAAGGTTT